>NW_026557540.1:0-18523 GCF_029017545.1 Prosopis cineraria | reverse complement strand
TGTTTTATAATGAAGACGGATGTCAATGACAGCAATTATGTACTGCAAATACCATCTTGGAAGTTTTTCTGTCTGGAAATGGACAATCTAAGCCCATGAAATTGCTTGCCTCATTTCAATTTCTATCTTTTTGAAGGAAAATCTTGAGAGAAGGATATCATACGTGATATTTCAGGATACGAATTTACTCAGTGAGGAGATTAATAACCGTTTGTCCTTATTATAAATTTGAATGTATCATGGAGAGAATTTCACGTGCAAATAAATCAACACTACAACTACTATTCAGAAACTAACTACTCGCTGTTCCTCATTCCATCCTACCTTATCTTCCATCTTTTCCTTTTTCGCCGTGTAACTCTCCATTGACCCTCTGTGACTAGTATAGTATACTTAAGCAAATTGACCTCAGTTTAAATAAGAAATTACACTAACAGTCACAAGCATGATGGCTATTTCTTGGTGCCACAAGAAAGAACACACACTGGGGGCCAGATTACCAGTAGAACACCACTTAAGCTATGTATAATAACCATTTCTATGCAACAACCGGGAAGCCCAAAAATGGGTTTATGGAAATGCTCATGTATACCGTTTGCCAACAAACCCCTTCAGCAAACATAACCCTTCTCCAACAAATTTCAAAATTCCATTACCATGTAATCTTCCAAAGTTAGAAAAATGCATGCTGAATCACTTGGGCATGTTTCGATAGTTGGAATGATCAAGGATGATGGGAGTGATATTCCTGTGTGGTGACTCCATATCTCACTAGATTTTAATGATGACAGCCGATAGCAAAATAAAAAAGCAGGCAGCGTAGTTAGAGTTAGTGTGCATTGATATTTTTATTCGCATGCTAATGTAATATAGTCTCTTCCTTATACATACAATTTTAATGAAGATCAAAGGTTCTTATCTCCTCAATTGAGATTGTCATGCGATCCTCTCATGTATCCCATATTCTATATAGCTGGTGCAGAGAAACGCGTAAATCCTGCATGTCTATTCTTATTAGGAAAGGATGACTGCCTGAATCTGGTTTTGTTGCCATCATCTCTTTGCTTTGTCATCATCTTTTTCTTAATGGTGCTGGTTTTTGGGACTCAATAATGTTGGTTATTTTTAACATCCATTAGGAATACAACTTTAAGGATCTGACTGCGTACCTTGGGATGCTTGTGCTTTCAGTATGTGAATTGTCCAGCACAATTATATCAAATATACGTGTCATTATGTGAAGTATGGGCACTGACACAAAGCATGCGGCATTTGACTTTTTACATGTGAATGTGTGATGGACAGTTTGAATTCACCGTCTTTTTTTCATTTGTTTTAGTTCTTTATCATTTTCAAACATTTATAGATGCAACATTTGGTTCTGTTGTTTATTTTTCATAAATCTCAATTTACTATCTTCGAATGAAACTAAATCAAAATATAACAAATGCAGCCATCGATATGCCTATTTTTTATTTGCAAGGTCATTGCAGATATTGCTCTTGATCCTCACTGTTGTGTTTCTGAAATTTATAGGTGGAGGTTCGAGTGAGGGAAGGGAGAGCTGTCAACATCCATATGTTTTGTGCCCGCAGGCCAGGTCTTCTTTCTGCGTTCCACCATGAAGGCTTGGACAACCTTGGTCTAGATGTGCAGCAGGCCGTTATAAGCTGTTTCAATGGCTTTGCTTTAGACGTGTTCAGAGCTGAGGTATGCTAGCATCACAGCAATGTTTCTCTGTTACTTTTTAAATGACACCTGTTGTTAATTTCAATTTGTTCATGACCCATAACATATTCAGTCATTCCTCCAATATTGATGCTTGATTCCTACTTCTATTTACGTCACAAATTTAAAAACCGATTCTGTAAATTGGTTTCATGCTGAAGTGCACCAAAATTCTTCCAGTGGAAAATTTTTAGCCAATTTAAATTAACGAACAACCAATTTCTGTAGACTTTGTTGGTTGTACTTTACATCAAGGCTCATATTCTGAACAATAGTGTCTAAAGAATTAAAAATGAGAAATGTGGATGAGCTGAGTTGTGATGAAGGGAAATGTCTTGATAGCGGGACATTGGTGACCAAGAACGCGGACCTGACACTTCAGTCTGAGAATCAAATCTCACTTCTCAGAACTGTTAGCTTCACCCACATATATTAAGTGTGCCCGTTTGGCTGTCGCTAACTTGCTGTAGGTGATTAGGTGTATTGCAAAGCAGAGGGATGTTTGTTTTAGTACTGAAAAAAATGTATGGTTCCCTGTGAAAAGAGTGCTTCTTGTTGACGAGTTGATGTTTAATCTTTAAGCTCGTTAAAAGTTGACTTGACGAAGAAAAAATGTTGAAATCTCAAGATTTTTCAGATTCATAGTGTTTTTCTTGTTGCCTAACAGCATTGCAGAGAAGGGCTTGACGTGGTCCCTGAGCAAATCAAAGCAGTTCTGTTGGATTCAGCCGGTTTCCATGGTATGATATGAGTGAAGTATTTGACAAATGCTGCTACTACTACCAGCAGAAGCACTAACTGTAGTTAGTAGTCAGTGATTAGAAGTTACCGTACCTCAAACAGTTAGTTTGTAAATGTGATTGCTTCACATGGCCATGGAAAGGCATGTCTAGGTCAATATCAACTAGGTTAGCCGACATCTTTAGGCTAAGGACTGACCCCTGGTATTTTTTCTCAGCCAACTTTACTGCCGGAGCAGACTAGTGTTGCTATCTTGAATTATGGAATAAAAGATTCTTACTTATTTTCAATTTACTTGCTCTGTAGGCATTGTCTTGATTGGCTATTTTTGTTTTAAGTTCAAGTGTGCTATTTTGGGATTGTTACTTTTAGGTTGCATTTTAGATGAGTGAATTTAAGTTGGGAATTTGGATTTAAAATTTCATATTTAAAATCTCACATTTGAAATTTATAAATTCTAAATTTTTTGTTTAGATAATATAAAACATTTTAAATTATAATATTAAAATCTTTTGTTTGGATCTTAAGTAAAATTTCAAAGTTTATATTATATGTTTGAATTTAAAAGCAGCTTGAACAACGTTGGTGGTTCGATTCTAGTCAAAGTTGGTGGTTTGAATAGTCGACTTTCACTGAGACTAGACCGCTAACACCTATTGGGATTGAATGACAGACTTCCACTCAGACCATATCATAGGCGATGATTGGAACTAGATGGTTTAACTTCTACCAGGATCAGACCGTTAGCATTGACCAGTGCTTAATTGTTGGCCCCAACCGATAGCTACCAGAGTGCAGGTGAAGATTAAGACCAACTGGCCGACTTCCATCGACATCGAACCGCCAATGCCTACCGAGATCAAAGTGCAGGCGACGACTATGACTGGACAATCGACTTTCACTGAGACTAAACCACTAGTGCCAACTAGGACAGGACTGCCAATACCAACAGGGATGGGATAGGTTTAAGACAAGATCGGTCGATGCTAGCAGTTTGATTTTAGTGGAAGTTAGTCGTTGGTCTCAATCGTTGCCTTTACTCCGATCTTAGTCGATCTGACGATTTGGTCTCAGTAGGCGACAGCATAGCTATCTAGTTCTGGTTGTCATTGGCAATTTGGTCCTGTTTAGTGTCGCAGACGAGTCAATCAAATTACAAAGAGATTGAAGTAAGATTTAAAATAAAAAAAGTTTAAAAAAGATTTCAAATTATAAAAAAATTGAGGTAAAACTTAAATTTAAGTCAAATCTAAATTCATATATTTTTAACTACTCAAATAACGGATTTGGTTTAAATCCAAATCTCTAAATATTCAAACATAGCATTACAGTTTTACAACCCCTACCATTAACAAAGAATGAAAGAAAAGGTGAAAAACCCAAATGAATATGGCATGCTCCTCCTCCCTTCCAGAACGAGTAAGAAATTGTCAAATATACTTGAAACTGTTTTTGAATGCCCAGGAAGTTGCTCGTCATGAATGGTGATCAAGTTTTCACGCCATTCATCCTCGCAATTTATCTATTTCAATCTAGCTGCAAAAATTTTGATTTTTTTTTTTTTGTTGTTGGCGTCGAAGCAAATTATTCCAATATTACGTAGAATCTTATTGCTTATCCACTTATAATATTAATGATTAAACCTACGTGTTCAGTATAAGAAATTAAAGAAAAAACAAAAACAAAAGCTACTCAACTAAACTCATTAAACTTGTTCTTCAAGCTCGAATTGAAGTGTTGAAAGCAAAGCCGCAATTCTTGAATTTTTCAGGGCAAAATTGCAATTAAATTTGGGTAAGTGAAGCCCATTTGGATTGACTGGAAAAATAAATGGGTCAGGTTGGATCAGCTCAGGGGTGTTCTGAATTTCTTAACCCAATCTGCAATCTACCAACACCTTCTTTTTTTTAAAAAAAAAAACCCCTAATGCATTGCTTTTTAATTGCAATTTGTGATTTTTTTCACGTTTTTTTATTGAAGATCTTTGTTTGAGATATGGTAGAACACAAAATGTGAACAACTCTTTTAGTGAGAATTTAAACATTGGCAATCCATGTTTCAATTTTTGGTTTAGAGAGAGGGGAGGGAGCTTCCAAACCTTGCAAATTAGATAGTTTGGGCCAAAATTGGTCCCTTTTTTTTGGGCACATGGTCCCTTTTCATTTATTTACCATGGGATGTGTCTTTTCAACTCGACCTTTAAGCAGGCCAGCCCTTACATTGACCCATACCTCAATTATTTGATAACACGTACTTGCCTGTTGAAATTACACCATTCCCTCTCTTTCCACTCAAATACCTATCCTTAGCTATAGTTTCTTAAATTCATAATCTTTCGGGATTGTAGTGAGTGAATTGATGTCAGGCGTGACGCGTCAATATTCAATACTAATTTAAATATAAAATCTATTGTAAGCTGTGTCGTGTGCAAATTGTTGATAATGTAGTTAATTTTTAGATTTTCTACGCTTAGAAGCCTTCTTGGTTAAAACAAAGATTGAATTGTGATTTCCGCAAGGGATTGATAAGGACAGGCGCAAGAATTTGGATAGAGTATTATATTACGTGTATCAATTTTAAAAGATCGGGAGACATGTGTAGTTTAATATTTTAAGCCGATGAGAAAAGTGAACACTGTAGAGCTACCCCGGAGACTGTTTGTTTATTTACACAGTAAAAAAGTGATTATTTTAAACTAGACCGTCCAAGCAACAACATTTTTTAAGGGGACAGCAATCTTTTGATGAAAAATTCTTTTGCGCATGTGCATGAAGAAGCTAATATAGTAATACCTATACTAATTTCATTACTCATTCCAGACTAGTGTGGATTTAGAATGTCTTGTTTGAACCAATACAATTACAATTTAACTATAATTTTGACTTTTAGTTTTTGAAATTGAGAATTGATTGGTTCAGATGTTCAATGACAGGCTCAATTTTCAGTAGCATGATCGTTGGTATTCATCAAGTCCGTGGCCTTTTCATTTTATTTAAAAAAATACAATGCCTCATTTGATACAATGAAAAAGTTTTTAATAAAAGTGAAAGTAAAATTGAATTTTAAAATATATTTGATAGGATGATGGAAGTGAAATTGAAACTACTATTAAATAATATTAAAATTAATAAAATTAAATTTTACAGTAAAGATAAACTAAGTCATTTTTTTAAGAGTTAATGAATTAACTATTTGAATTAGAATTATAAAAAGCTAAATAGTAAGAAAATTTTTTATGATAAAATTAATTTTAAAAATAAATTAAAATTAAATAAATAAAAAAATTGAATTGAGAAAATTACTAAATACAAGTAACACAATCAATCATAACCCAATTACTTAAAATTAATCTTTCTTATCCACAAAATAAATTAAATTTATTTAACATTATTATTTTAATTTTATTATATATTTTTTAAATTAGCATTCAAAAATTAAATAAATAAATTAAGTTATAGATTAATTAAAATCTCCCTTAATCCAAAACGTAACAACTATTTTTATATTTGCCACGCTAGAAACAAAATATAAGTAATCATTCAAACTAAGTCAAATTACTATTATATTACTGTATCAATTAATTACAGTAAACAAAACTTTAGATAAAATATATAACTTAAAAATTATGTAATAAAATTATTTTAATTAATAATAATAATTAAAGTATAAAATTTAAATTAGAGTGAAAAAGAGTAACAATTTAAAATAAATATAAACTAAAATTTTCTTCAAACATTAAAGATTTTTATTAAAATTTAAAGTTATAATTTATAATTGATTATACTGAAAAAATTAGCTGTTCGCAGCACTAAACATCAGCACTGTATACTGTTGAAGGAAAGGAAAGAAAAGACAAAGAGCTGTCGCCTACGACTATGTTGCCTCTGCTCCTCTCAAAATTATTCGGCCGCCTCCTCTGTTCCCTTTTTCAATTAAAAAAACGTGCTCTTTTCCATTAAAAACAGGTGATGCGTTGGGTGCTGCGTCTCTTCTTAAATAGAACTTAATAATTTAATAAAATGACAAACACATTCTTAATAAACCTAATTAAAAACTTTAAAATAAATATAAATAAAGTTTCTGCAATTTTATTCTTAACTTAATTTTCAACGTGCCTATATTGTTCTATATAAAATAATCTCTATCTATTTCTTCTAAATTAGATTCATCAAATCTGTATAAATAAGATAAAATTAAATAGTAAATGTATGAAAATATCATTTATATTTTAAAATTCAAGATTTATGTAGTTAAAATTTTAAAATTGAAGATTGATTAGTAAAATTAAATAATATTTAATTAAACTTAATTAGCTTTGAAAAAATATTTAAAAATTTAAATTAAAAGAATAAAAATACACAAAATTACTATTTATCATAGAGATGTTTTTTAATTAATATAATCATTTATTATGTGAAAAGGCTTAAATGCTCTTGATAAAAAAATCCTATCCACCACCTTAAATAATTGTCATTACCACCACCTCAACACAACCACTCACCAATTAAGAGAAAGAAATCAAACCAAATGCCATGGAAACCAAAGAGGAAAAAATCAAACCAAAGACCCACAAGTTGGAGGAAACATCTCAAAAAAAAAAAATCAAAACCAACAGATCTAGAAGTATTGAGATGAATACAAAAAATCACATAAAAAATGGAATGAAAAAAAATGAAATTATTCATGTTGACAATGAAGATTTAGAAGGGACTGAGATGAATGTAATCATTCATGTTAAAGAAAATCTATTGTTGTGCAAATTTGGACATGCAAGGAAGATAGAAATCAAAGAGAAAAATGAACTTGGTGTTGGGTTTAGAGATTGGAAAAAAAACTCAAGGAGGAGATAATAGAGTCTTTTGCAATGGTGACGATGGAGTTAAGAGATGTCATGGAAGAGGCAAAGGAGATGATGTGGGTGGATTGAGCCCTTCCTGTTCATTTGACCACATGCTTCAACCTTTACTATAACTTTATCATTGTTGTAGTCAATGTGTAACATCAAGGAAAAAAGGTAGGTTATCGTTGAAGAAGAGAAGATTAAAAAGATCATCGTGCGAGGAGAAAATGTTGGAAATGATAAAAGTGAAAGAGAGGTTTGATACAATCTAATTTTATAGGGGAGTTCCATCAATTTTGGTTGAATAGGGTTCCTTTGAGAACCTAGATCTTGTGTACCAAACTTTTTTTTTAAATTCCATTTCCCTCATCCCAATTTCATGTTACTAAACGACGTTGGAATATTATTTATGAATTAGCATTAATTAATAAGCCCAATAAATTGGTCATTATGATCTTGTGTGGATCGTGATAGGTGGACCACACAAGTGAGCGCAATGGGCAGAGACCCAACCCACAACCCAGTAGCTATCAGTTATTTCTTATCTCTTAACTGACTGAGTCAGAGATAATAGATAATATAATTATTTAATTATTTAATAAGGCGGTTACCGATTTGATCTATATAAGACGATTAGTCGGTAACCGCAAACACACGACTCATTTTTCTTCTACTTCCATTATCTCTGAACTCTCTGAAAGCTCTGGGAATCTGTGGGTTGTGTACCTGCCTATACTCGAGGTAATCGAGATTTCTCTAGCACTCATAGATTCTTCAGATACGCATACATTACTTTATTTATTTATATGAATTGAGATATAAATAAATCTAACAAACGAGCCATAAAAAATTAACTTTAAAATTATTTCAAATTAAAAAGAAAAAATGACTTAGATGTCTCATATCAAAGGCAAAAATATATTCTTTTGAGACCACAATATATGTCTTTTTTTGGAAACATCATTTGGTTCAAAAATGTATGTTTTTTCTCTATTCATACCCTTATCTTTTTAAATGCTCTGTATTTAAAGATTATGCATATGTTATTAGAAAAATTTAAGAATACAAATAAAAAGACACGAGCATTTAAGAAACATAAATTTTAACTAATATTTTTATATATTATAAATTAGTTAATAATAACAAATATTACAGTCTCGATGGACTGCAAAAAAGGAAATTCTCATATTACATCAGAGCACGGGGAGCTTCAAATTCATTAGCCGCTCGCCATTCATAGGCTTGAATGAATGGCGATTTGACATCCCAACTTTAATTATTTAGTGATTTACTCATCCTGTCATGCTCAGTCCCCAGTCCCCACCACTCAGACGAACCCATTGAAATGTGTTTTGTGGTCAAAGCGCATTGAAAAGCTTAGAAGCGGTGGCTTTTTCCGGATCCACTATTTCGTGGCGCTTGATTTCCACCCCACTATTTTCTTCCCTTCTTTGTTTCTTTCGGTAGAATAAAGATGCCTTTTATCATTTGGCAAATGTAATTTTACTATTATAGACCAGATTCATATATGACTTTAAGTATCAAGTGTTTGTTTTCACTCTCTCTTCTTCAACCATAGCACTTCCCAAAATGCTAACGTGAAACACGCATTAATTTAACTGGAAAGTAAAAAAATTACCAATCTAAATATTTTAAAATTATTCATGGCATCAACTATTCATCAAATATTTTTAAATTAAGTATTTTTTGTTGTTGTTGACGCTAATCAACTAAGAATAACTAATTTTTGGATTTTAATCAAATCGATGGCATTATCTAAATTGGTAGAAATAAATCATGTGAAACAAAATGTTACCTTCAGCTTCAGGCCTCAGCCACTCAAATGTCACTTTACTGTCAAAATAGATTAACAGAACCAAAAAAAAAACAAAAAAGAAAATTGAATTACTTTTTTTTGTATCCACGAGCTGAAACGTTGAACCTCAAGTTCAGGACTGCTACATTGTCGTTTTGCAACTGTGATGGTGTTTGGTTGGGCCTGCAAACGTATTTTCAGATACTATCTTGGCCCACATTGCCACTGAAAAAACCCGTCAATGCGAAACCCTGCAGGATCAGCAATCACTAATCAACTTTACTGGGGAAAAAAAAAAGAACAGTGATCACCAATCAATCGACAACCACATTGACAACAAAATATCCAGGGAAAAGGTTTTGAAATTGATCACTTAAAAAATAAAGATTAGTTTTCTGGCCCAGAAAAAATATAGATTAGTTTACAAAAAATCAGTATCGTCAATTTAGATCAACATGGAAAACATACAGCGAAGCATAAAATTTAACTGGTCATGACCCACCGCATGTCGTTTTATAATTATGATGGTTTTCCCCATTGTGAATGGAAAATCGTCGGGGCAACACACAGATTATTAATAAAGTAGATGCTTGTTTAGTTCTGCAAAACTTGGTTCTGTTTTTTGCCCAAACCATAACCGGGGTGCGGCGAGTATGAACACTCCTCCATATCATGGATGAATTGTGATATATTCATCTAATTCTATTTAAAATAAAAAAAAATTAATTTTATTTAAAAGGCAATTGTTAATTCTCAATATTTTTTTATATTTTTATTATTATTAAATATTTTAAATAAAAATATCAGTAATGAGATTTAAAAATATTTGTTATGAGTAAAGGTGAAAATTTATTAAATTTTAAAATAAAGTTAATAAAATTTAAAATTTTAATTCTGATAAAATATGTTGAAGTGATAAGGGACCAGAGGGAATAGATTTCAAATTCGTATTTTATTTAAAAAACCCTTTGTGAGAAGCTTTTGGGTAATAAAACGTGTGAAAAAGATTGACCAAAAACAGAAAGTGAAAACAAGACCTTAAAATAAGGATACTTCCAAGTTCAATTGTTTTTTTTTTTTTTCAAAGACCCTATGTCTGCCGTTTGTTTCGACATACATAACCCAAGGGGCTTCTCGAGGAAAAGGCGGACCAAACCTCAACGAAACTAGCGAGCAATCTTTTTTTTTTTTAAAAACGTTTTGGAAATTACAGGCGGACTCAAAAGTTGGGTGCTGGAAAAACCACAGGAAAAAAAACCAAGAAGAGAGCCGCCGAACGAGCCACCTTCCTGGTTGCTCCTTCGGAGCTTGATAGCTCGCGGTCAAAGTTGAAACGACCGCGCAGCTTCTCTCTCTGAACCCACCAAAGTGCGCCTAAACCCTATCGTTCATTCAGTTTGTCGATATTCTTTCGGACAATCGGTCCGTGCATTTCCCCCCTCCATTCTCTGGCCGAACGGCGGGAAAAATACATGGATGTGATTTTTTGTTTGCTTTTGCAGTAATATTTAAACCATTGCAATGTTGTGACTGATCAACCTTGCTTGAATGACGTGCGGATATAATTTCGGAGAAGTGGAAGCATTTAACTGATTCAGATCTCTGAGAATTCTTTCCCATTTGAATCATCTGTCGAAATAACTGATTGAAATAGGCCATTTTTTCGTCAAGCTCCTAAAGACGCGTTAGCGTTAACTGAATAAGCATGGGGAGTGCTCTGCAACTTTGTGGGGCTAAAAACACCTTCTCCGTGACTCCGAGCAGTTTGCATTGCCAACCTCTGTTATCACGACGAATTGGTTTTGCCGCATCTGTTTCTTCTGTTTCTGGGTTATGCTGTATAAGAAGATTCTCAAGGGAACGGGTGGCATTCAGTACTAGTTGCAAAGCTGCAAAAAGTGATTTACTTGTGAAGGATGAGACTGAACATCAGAAATTTGGTGAAACGAAGAAATGTTTTACGAGCGTCATGAAGTTTGGCGGCTCGTCTGTTGCTACTGCAGAGAGAATGAAAGAGGTCGCTAGCCTTATTCTTAGCTTCCCAGAAGAGAATCCTATAATTGTTCTCTCTGCGATGGGAAAGACGACTAACAAGCTTTTATCGGTATTGTTTTCTGGTTTATTTCATGTCAATGTTCTTTTCTTATCTCTCTTGGTAAAGATAAGTATAAGGAAACGTAAATAATCTGTTAGGCTGGAGAAAAAGCCGTCAGTTGTGGTGTTGCCCACGCGTCATGTATTGATGAACTCAGCTTTATAAAAGACCTGCATCTCAGGCAAGAGCAACGCGTCTTTCATTTTACTTTTCTATTTGGAATGGAAATGCGTGTTTTAAATCACATCCTGATTGACTAATGTCTTCTGATTGCATGCTTTTCCCTCATTCAGGACCCTGGATGAGCTTAAAGTGGACAGATCTGTTATTGCAAGTGAGTTACTTGCTTCACATTAGATCTTTTGTTCAAAATTGGACAAAATGAATATCTATTTTGTATCATGGGCATGGCCTTCTTATGAGAAACTCACCTCGGCTGTCCGCTGTCCTGAACTCTGCTATATGGGTCAAAGGATTAGCATGCATGTGCTTAACTTGAACATGTATTTAGATTCTTATGCATGCATAGTTTTGCACCATTAACGTAGCATATGGAATTGGCACTAGTTTGAGCGAGACTAAATTTTTTACCGTAATTGTGATTGCTGTCACAGTTAAAGATGGAAGCATGGTTTGAGCTGGTTTCGTCTTTCGATCCCTTGATGAAATAGTAGCCCAATATACGAAGAATTAGAAAATAGAATTCTATTTCTCTAAATGATGGCAGATCAAAGTATTGTTTATGTTTAATTTATTGGAGAACAATGGATCAATGACCGACTTATACAGAGTACAAACTTTTAATTTTAACACTCCACTGCCAGAAGTAACTCATTAATTGAACTATTTCTATCATATATCTTCTGTCCTCTCAGTAGCATGGTTGTTCACGTCATTGTCATTTGTTTATGCTCACATCTTTGCTGACCCTGATTTTCTGGCTGCAACTATTTCTAGATCATCTAGAAGAACTGGAGCAACTTCTGAAGGGGATTGCCATGATGAAAGAGTTGACACCACGAACGAGAGACAATTTAGTTTCATTTGGAGAGCGCATGTCCACTAGGATCTTTGCTGCATATCTAAATAAAATGGGTGTTAAGGCTCGCCAAGTATGTACTCCTGGTCTGCTCATCTAAGTCATATTGAACTAAAAAGCTTCACTTTTTATTATAGGGAAAGTTTGTCTAGCTAGGAATAAGTTATTCAGTTTTTATCTATAGTCACTATCCCTAGTGACTTATTGCTAATTTATTGTTCTGGCAGTATGATGCATTTGAGATTGGTTTTATTACCACCGATGACTTTACAAATGCGGATATTCTGGAAGCAACTTACCCTGCAATTGCAAAGAGATTATGCGGAGATTGGATCTCTGACTCTGCTATACCAGTTGTAACAGGCTTCCTTGGAAAGGTCTAATTGATGCCTTACTTTTCAAACTCTTCTTTTCATTTTTTTACCCCTCTGGATGTTTGCTTTGCTGAATTGCAAACTCCTGAATCAGAAAACTGATATATTTCCTTTTATTTCTTCTTCTAGGGCTGGAAATCATGCGCAGTAACAACACTGGGTAGAGGTGGTAGTGATTTGACAGCTACAGCAATTGGTAGAGCACTGGCGTTGCCTGAAATCCAGGTTAATATATAGAAACCTAGTTATGCATATCAAGAACGTAGCATGTCAGTGGACTTTGTTCGTATCTTGAATGAGAAGCTTGATATCAAGATTGGCTGTGTCACTGGGAATTCATTCAATAAATTCAGAATGTATATGAAACATTAGCATCCGTTGCTGCATAATGATCTGCATAACTTCATTACCTTTTCAAGATTAAATATAGGAGAAAAGGAAACAAATTGATTGTAGTCTCTTAAACAGGTATGGAAAGATGTTGATGGTGTTTTAACCTGTGATCCAAATATATGCCCACAAGCAGAACCTGTCCCATATTTGACATTTGATGAGGCTGCTGAACTTGCTTACTTTGGTGCTCAGGTATTGTTATATTTACTCTCGAGTTCTGCTGATAATATCCTATGCAGCTTCTCCCTTGTATATACAAGAATTTAAAGATGTGAGAATGACATTTAAAGCCATCTCAAGAGAATTTATCACAACAAGGGCCTATCAGTTTTTTATATTGTATTGTGAAAATGTGTATACGTTGTTATTAAAAGCTAAACTTTAACTTGATAAATTTCTAAGGAAACCATAATAAATAAAAAAAAAAATACAAGTCAAGGTTCATTTTTTAACTACAACATATATGTTTTCACAAGACGATATTCGATACAAAATTAATGGGTTCTTATTGTTATAAATTCCCTTGGGAGGGCCTTAAATGTCATTCTCCCTTTAAAGATTCTAGTTTGCCTGCCTGCTTGTGCCTTTAAGTTGGCTCCGTGTATCATTGCTTTAATGTTATATTATTTGTGAATCATTAATACCTCATGATGGCAGCAGTACCCATACTGTATGTGTCTCCAATATTGATAGTCTTGGTATGTATCTCAAGATTATCATATTTTCTTTGCCGGAAAACAGTGCTTGATCTGTTAAAACAAGTGATCACTCATAATGTTGTTGTTGACAGCATGATTCTTAGGGGACCAAATGATGGTACTTTCAGTCTTATTTTAATGCATTGTCAAAGGAAAGTATCAGTCATTTCTCCGATATGTTCCTTTTGCAGGTCTTGCATCCACAGTCTATGAGACCTGCTAGAGAAGGTGATATTCCAGTTAGGGTTAAAAATTCTTACAATCCAAAGGCTCCGGGTACTGTCATCACCAAGACAAGGGATATGAGTGAGGTTTGTAGCAATTCGTTATTGGAATCAATAATAACTAAATGACACTATAATCTGGAAAACTAGACAATGTTAAAATTTCCCTTTTCACTTGCAGGCAGTACTTACTAGCATTGTTTTGAAGCGTAATGTTACCATGTTGGATGTTGTTAGCACTCGCATGCTTGGTCAGTATGGCTTCCTTGCTAAGGTGAGAAAGCTAATGCCTAGGGTAGCTGTACAAATGATTGATCAACTTCAAGTCTTCATTCTCTCTTATTTATGCAGGTTTTTTCAATTTTTGAAGATTTAGGAATATCAGTGGATGTTGTAGCTACTAGCGAAGTCAGTATTTCCTTGACATTAGATCCATCAAGGCTTTGGAGCAGAGAGCTGATTCAACAGGCAAGTGTACGACAATATGCTCTTTTTCAAATTTCTGTTTCTTGCATTTGATTTGCATGAGGGCTTCTAGTTTGTATAACTAGACGTGGGTTTTGAGCATTGCATGAGTCTAAGATGAGCATATATGCAGCTTTGTATAAATTATATAAACTGACGATTTGTTCCTTTTGTTGAATCCATGATTATGTTAATCATATCCTATTGTGTTGGATTTATGTAATCCAGCCATTGCATGAATCTGAGTGCCTGTCACCCATTCTTTTTGGGCAGGAGCTTGACCATGTTGTTGAAGAACTGAAGAAAATAGCTGTGGTAGATCTCCAACAAAATAAATCCATCATTTCTCTCATTGGAAATGTTCAGAGGTCATCATTGATATTGGAGAAGGTTCAGTATAGCGTTCTCTCTGTTTGAATGTTAGTCCTTGATTTATGCCGAAGTTTTTGCTTTGTTGTATCCAGTTTTGATTGATTTTTTCATGGCTAGGACCATCCCATTATCTGGGTCCTTGCTCCTTCTCTTCTGTTCTCTATCTGACTTTGGGCCATTGTCAATATCAACATCTTGGACTAAAGCCCACAATTTTATACATTGTTTCTTGCCTTATTCTGGCTCAAGCTGATTTAAATCTGCTAGAAATTGTAAATCTTGTTTGGCTGTTTATTTTAACTAATAATTACTGATCGGTATGTTACTGCAGGCATTTCTTGTTCTCCGAACCCTTGGGGTCACTGTTCAGATGATCTCTCAGGGCGCATCCAAGGTATCCATCTTATTCACTCTTTATTTTTTTTCCACGTAAGCGCTATTAGGTAGTTGTCAACCTTTTCATTGCCCAGCACACTAGGCTCCATAGAATATCTTCGGTTAACCATGCTCATGAGTGCATTCATTCTTACCTTCTCATAAAACGTGTTTGGCTAGCACGAGATTTCTCACCCATGTGTTACTTCATGTCTTCTAATTCTAGCAGCTTTCTAGACTAGGGAGTCACTCACTGACGAGTCAATAAGCTAAAATTTTCATTTTGATGTTACCCTTCTGATCATTCTGTCTCATTCTTGACAGGTTAATATCTCGATGGTTGTAAATGATAGTGAAGCAGAGCAGTGTGTCAGGTCGCTCCATGCGGCTTTCTTTGAGAGTCAACTCGCTGACGAGAAACAATACAAATCTGGAAATGGTTCTGTTCCAGCATCATCATAGTCAACGCTTGAGAGCCTCCTTGCAGAAATATACGTCATTCTCAGCTCATCAATATTAGCACGTTCTCTCACCTTCCTTTGTGCGATGGAAACGCAGGACAGCTTGGGTTGGGAATTTTAGGTTATGTTTTGTTACCTATAGCTCGTTCTAAACCAGTTGAAATTTGGTCCCAGAAAAACAAAAAAAACAAAAAAACGAAGAAAGCGGCTATTATAAACACGGGAGCCGGAAGTTCTTGTTACTTCTCGAGAGTTCCCTTTGCGCCAGAAATGATTATGGTCCTTGTGAAATGAGCTGAAATGAGCACAGAGCCTGTGATTGTATAAACCAGTCGGAGTCTATTTCAAGACAAGAGCTGCATTAGTCAACAGGGATACATGCATATTTGATTCATATTCTACAAATTTTGAATATCTATATAAATTCAACTCGCGATGTTAGTATCACTATATTCAGGTTAGGTTTAATAAAATAAAATAAAATAAAATAGAAGGATTTATAAATTTAAGTATTAGAATTTTGAGTTGAGATATCATCATTGCTTATTACTCGTCTGTTTTTTCTACCCATTTTCAAACAATTGCTTTGCAAAAAATGTCGATATTCACGGATAAGGTGAAGCAAAGTTATGAAACTATTATAAGGATGAAATGGTTAAGAAACACTTTCGCTTCTCATTTTTTCAACATTATCCATGCACAACATTTTTATGCAAAATATTATACTTTATTTGAATGACTTTTAATTACCTCATGCATTATAAAAAACCAACTAAAAGTTAATTAAATAATTTAAATTGTCAAAAAGCTACATAGTTTCTAATATTATCCTTATTAATAGTATTAAACTCTTAACATCATATTAAGTGGGCACTCTTGATATTATATTTTACAACACTAATGATTTCAATGTGAACTTTAGCAATGAGCACCTTTTTATTTACGCACAAAGGACATATACAACGAAAACAAGAAGTCTAATAAATGGGGTGGATCATTTGAATTACACGATATTACTATCACAAATATGTAATGAATACTAATTAGGACTAAGAACACACGGCAGCAGGAGCACGACTATAATTGTTCTCTTCTCACCAAATCATTATATTTTCAGCGATAGTATCTTCATTTCTAAGAAATATGGCTTTCAGTGTCGGTTCAAGTTACTTGGTCTAAGTAACGGTTTTTTTTTTAATTGACCAAAAAATCGTGCATTTTGCTCTTACAGGAGAAATCAAGTCAGGGATTTAGATTGTCTCCAAAAAAAAAAAAAAAAGACTACCAGTAATCCCCGCAAGAGCAAAATCCATTTCTAAAATGATGGAATCTGCTTGAATCCCTGACTGTGATTTCCCTTTTAGCTATTTTGGAGATTACCTTGATGGCCGCATGGCAGTCAGTACAAGCTCGGAGGTTCTTCATCACCAGGATAGGTGTCCCTTCTGGCGTGCTAATAAGTGCAAACGCAATGGCAAGACGCTCACTGTGATATTTAAGAGACTCTATCTTGAGTTCCTCATCGATATCGTGAAGGGTACAACTTGGGTCGGGTTTGTACCCTTCTTTCTCCATCTGCTCAGCCAGCTCATCAATCTTCTTCCTAATCTCTTCCATTTCTGGGTGAGCCTTGTCATTGGCTAAGAAAACATGAACTTTATGTTTAACTTCTACCCAGCTGTAAGCTGGGACTTTTCTAACTCCTCGCTCTCTCATAGCCTTCTTTACCACGCTTACGCTATCCCATTCACCAGCTTCTGCATAGATATTGGACATGCTGACATATGGAGCAGCGCTTCTAAGCACTTTCATATTGAATAGCTTGTCTGATGCTTTCTTTGCTAGCTCTTGATTCTTATGAATTCTACATGCGTTAAGAATTGATGACCACATTATTTCATCAGGTTCAAAGGGCATCTGAGCGATCAGTCTCTCAGCTTGGTTAAACCTTCCACTCCTACACAGCATATCAACCATTGAAGCGTAATGTTCTCTTTTTGGAACAAGTTTATAAGTTTGAGTCATGGAGTCGAAATATTTTAATCCTTCTTCAACCAGACCACAGTGGCTGCAGGCACACAAAACACTAAGGAAGCCGACTGAATCTGGTTGCAAACCTGAATGGACCATTTGTTCAAATGATCTAAGAGTAAGGTCACCGTCTCCATTTTGTGCATAAGCTGAAATTAGTGCATTCCAAGAGACGGAATTCCTTACAGGCATCTCTTGAAAATATGAAGCGCATCTTTCATGGATCCACATTTTGCATACATGTCAAGCAGTGCACTTCCAGAGAATACATTTGAAATGTATCCGGATCTGATTATGTACGAGTGTAACTGCTTTCCCAGTGAAAGTGAGGCTAAGCTTGCACAGGCTCTTAAGATGCTAGCATAAGTGGCTGAATCAGCACCTATTTTGCGCTTCTGCATCTCAAAGAATAGAGTCAGGCCTTCTTCATGGAGTCCCTTCTGAACATAAGCTGATATCAAGGCTGTCCAAGGAACTGAACTTTGATGGGTAAGATTTGCAAAAATCCCATTTGCTTCGTCAATTTGCCACACTTAGCATACATGTCAACCAAAGCATTTCCAACCTTAATTTCGGAATCAGCACCTGTCACAATAACTTGGGAATGAATTTGCCTGCCCAATTCCAGGTTTAGAGTATTTGCAGCGATGCTCAATATGGTTGAAAATGGGAATTGCCTGCGGTCAAATTTAGTATACTGTAATGCCCGGAAAAGATCAAAAGATTCTATGAGTTGGCCATTCCAAGCATAACATGTAATGAGTACATTGTAAGAGACGCCATCCAGTTCTGGCATCTCATCGAAAAGTTTCTTCACTTCAGAAACACAGTCATGCTTAGAGTAGAAATCAAGTAATGCATTAGCCACGAA
>NW_026557539.1:0-18559 GCF_029017545.1 Prosopis cineraria | reverse complement strand
AGAACCATACCAACTAGTACAATTGAGAATCGACCTATGGTCAAGTCCCAAACTAGGAGAAAATGAATTGGTCAAGAACTGGTAGATGAAAAACGAGTCATAACTAGCCAAGAATTAGTTTTCATTTTTTTTAAAAAAATCTCAATAACCTAAAATTATGTTGTTTTAAGTAAATAAATATGCAATATTGTCATATGAGCAAATTTGTTAACATCTATATCACTGCTCTTCAAAAGATCATGAATGAAAAAGAATTTTGGAGAAAGATGTTTTGTTCTATCTCCTTTGTTGTATTCTCCTTTCAATTGTGCCATGCACGCTATATTATCTTCATATAATATTGTTGGAATTCTTTGTTTCAAAAATAAACCACACATCTTTTGGATATGCTAGAATGTCATTAAACTTAGCCAAAGACATTATCTACTTGTCTTATAAATTACAATTATTTATGCATGATTTGATAAGGTAGAAGTTAAAGTTTGTTTTGTTGAACTCCAAGATATTGTTGCACCTCCACAAGTAAATAAATATCCAATTTAGGTATGCCTTTATGTGGATCTGATAGGAATCTTGCATCTGCATAACCAATAACTTGTGATCCAATTCATTAGAATAAACAAATCCCAGATCAATTATCCCTCAAAGATATCAAAATATGTGTTTATTGATTCCATTCCAATATTTTTATTTGTTGGGGAAGAACTAAATCTTGTTAGTAAATTTATAACAAATGCAATATCAAGTCTTGCTGAATTAGCAAGATATATTAGTGCACCAATAGTACTAAGATATGGTAATTTAGGACTAAGAAGTTATTCATCTTTCTCTTAAGGGGAAAAGGGATCCTTTTTTTTTTCCATCAAGAAATCCATGTAATTTCTTTGTCTAGATACTTATTTTCCCCCTAATGTTAGAAAAATTATTTTTTCAAAAAGGGAATCATCAAAACATGCCTTGAATAGATCTCATTACTATAAAATTGAGAACTAATGTCGTCTTTTAACATTGGTTATGCCAAAAACTAATGTTAAAAAAGGTAGTGGCATGGTTGTAATTTTTGGCATGACAATCGACGCCAGTTTATAAGCAATTGATGTGAATAAAGGTCACCACATTAGTTATATTAATAATTGATGTGGTAATTTTCCAAATAATAAAAAAATTTTAAAAAGAAAATTTTGGGTTTCCCATGTCAATTATATATATAACCGACATTATCCCACCATCCTTTAAGTTGCCCAAAAAATCTTGCAATAAGGAGGTTTCTAAATTACTAAGGCATTCTACCTCTTTAGTACCCCTGACCATGCCTTCAACAATACTCAATATAAGGAGAGTGCCTGAAACGGGGAGAGGGAAAAGAAGAATAGAGGAGAGAAGTAGGAGGTAGACAGATTGTTGGGTTAGATTGCAACACTAATAACAATAATAATGTAGAAAAATAAAGAACTAAAGTAATGCCAGAACAACAGTAACCCATACAATCTAGACAAAAGATGTAGAAAGTAAAGAACTAGAATTTAAAACAATGCCAGAATGGCAGTAGTCAACATAATCTAGACAAAGACAAAAATTAAAGTATGAGAAAATAAATACAGAAGTACAAGAAAGTAAAGAAGATTAATGGAAGAATTTATTGAAGATGAAAAAAGAGGTTTACAAAGAGGACTTTCTCTCTCTCTCTCTCTCTCAAGACTTCCCTTTCTCTCTTAAAGCTTGCCCTTAAAAGGGACCTACATGGATTTATATAGACCTTGAAAAACTATCCAACGGTCAAGATTTGTTTAATTTAACAATTTACATTTCATCTAATTGTCTTCATCATATGGTCAGCAATTTGCCATCGAGTTAGCATCTGACGTCAGTATCTTGCCATCAAGTTAGCATCTGATGGTCAATAATGATCAATAAGTCAACAGTCAATGGTCAATGGTCAACGGGTTAGCTTTTTTTTTTTTTTTACTAATCTTCTACAAAGTTTATTCCAAAGTAGTCATCTTCATTTTCTTGTGCATAATCTTCTTCCTTTGGAGTTTTTAAAGTAGAAGCAGGGGCAGAGGCAGAGGCTTAACAGACTATCCTTCTCTTTCTAGTAAAAAGAATGCATTTTTTAATTGGTTAATAAAAGTTTGTTTGTCTGAGGTTGAAGTGAAGCATGCATGTATCTAGCTTTTTTAGTTGAGAAACATATTAGTTTTTGAGGTTATGAACCAGTGGGGGTTCTTTTTAAACCATGTTGGACCATAGAGACATTCTTTGAAGTCTGCAAATGATCTCATATACAAATCCTTTAGAGAATAGGAAATTCACTAGGTGGATTGGTATATTTGTAATGCTTGGAAAATATCCATGATAGAGATAATTTTGATAAAAAATGTAGAAGAATCAAAAAGGGATCATCTACAAGGTTAATTTTTGATTTGAAATTTGAAAACCCTTGTTTAATGGTAGGAGGTAAAATTTCTTCAATAAATCCAAAGTAATCCCACCATTTAATGAACCATTGGGGAAACTTATAAGGATTATAGTCCCTTTTGAAATAAAGGAACCACGTGTGATGCCGGTATTTATTTTGGTACCAAAATGTATTGTTACTAGACTCAACGTAATCCCAATAGTTATAGCCTATTGGATTAAAGGTAATAGAGAATTTCTTTAGATCACTAGTGTTTTAGCCTTAATTAGCAAGAGTAAGGACCTTTTTAATTTGAAGTGTAGAATGGGTCTAAATTGACGGGTCTTTTATCCCATTCTTTTCTTCAAGGTTGTGTTGTAAGGTTATAGAATTGATGTCTACTATGATAAGTTCATAAAATTATTGGGTTTTATTCAAGGCTCTTAGCTTGAAGTGGAACCTTAGAGGAAAGATTTTTGGGCTATAAGATTTGGATTTTTGGGAAAAAAAATTCAAGTTCAATTTGGATAATATCTGTGGCTTTATCAAGCCGTGGGCGTGGGATATAATTGGTTTAGTTTTTTGAACTGGTTAGGGTAATTTGGCCACCTGCCTATTTCTTGGATTGGCAACAGTGACTTGTTTATTTTTTAGGTTTTCAATGAGCTAGCTAGAAAAGGTTTATGAAGTTTAAATCTTCTTCCTCAGCAATATCTGCCTATATTTGTTTAGATAGATTGGCTAATCCTTACGATGCTAAGGCTTGAATAGTTTCAATGGGAAAGGCATATACTTCTAGGGTTGCTGTTTGGGTGGTTGATTTTGAAGAGGTTGGTATTTATTTCTTGGTTGGGAGTTTTTAGGGTAGATGACTCTCCTTTTTGGTTAATGGTTGAGTTGATGACTCATTTAGAATTTGGGTCAATGACTTTGTTAACAATAGTGCTACTAAATCAATCTTCTCCATTTTCTCCTTTCCTTTATTTAGAGGCATTTCTACCTTGCCTACAAAAATTCTCTAATGAGATAGTCTGAAAGAGAGTTTGTAGAGCCTTAAATGTATTCAATTTCAAAATAAAAAACACTCAAGGTATGTTTGGTTGGGGGTTTTTGGAGGGGGAGATGCTCTCCTTCCCCTTATTTGATTAGAAATTTTAGAGGGGAGGGGAACTAAAATAACCCCTCCCCTTATATTGTTCCCCTCTAAATTGGGGATTTTTGGAGGGGAGCTAATTTTTTTGACTATTTGCCCTATTTAATTTTTAATATTCTAAGTGTACCCATAACTAAAAAATTATCTTTCATATCAGATTGTACTTTACTCCCAAACCTTGACTGACCTCATTGGATTTTTTTTAAAAAAAGTTACATTTCATCATATTTTATTATATATTTAGTTATTTATTATTTTATAAAAAATTGTTATCATTATAATTATTAGTTTTTTACATATTGACAATATGATTGGATGAGAGTAAAATTTTTAAAAAATCATGCAATTTAAATTGAGGTGTAAAATTATTTTCTACAAGAAAAAATTTAAAAATTTTAAACTAATATATAGGGATATAATAGTAAATTAGTCATTACCTCTCCTTCCCCATCCTAACCAAATAAAGGATCATTAAAAACCCCTCCCCTCCCCTCCCCTCCAACAAAACCAACAAGGTAATATTAAAACCCTCCCCTCCCCTCTCTTCAAACCAAACACACCCTTAATGAAGCTTGCCATCTAGTAAAAAAATTATTTTTATGCAATATTTTTAACATCTTTAGCCAATTTACAATCAACTTTAACCAAAAACTTTTAGTTTACTAAATCACTTCAAAATTTGTGATGCATAAAATAATGGCTAAAATTAGTTTTTGAAAGTTGAATAATTTTGCTGGGTTGTATTCTAATGCTTTGATGTCAAAGCAATAATTCTTTTTGTCACATCAAGTCTCTTTTGAGGATTCCTCCATATCCTATATTAGAGCATCGATTCCACTACTTTTAATGCATGTGGGTTGGGTAGAGCTAGGCACAGGAGCTCTTTAACTAGTGATTTGATTTGTCTGACAATAGGAGTGTGGGTATCTGTCCATGCTGGTGGAGGAATTTTCTCAAGGCAATCATAGAGAGGTTTAATAAGGTTTTTAACTATGGGAGAAAATCTCCAACATAATTTAAACATCCTAAAACCTCTAGAGTTGGGTTCTATCAATGATTTGATTTTGGATATTAACAAGTTGGATGGCTCTGTCAATAGGAGTAATCATTCATGATGGATATAGTGGCCTAAGAATCTTATTAAAAAGACTAATTTTTGTCTTTGAAATAGCAAGGTGATTCCTTTTGACAATATTGACAAATATGTGGATATGTTTGAAATGCTGATCAATTGATTGGAGTAAACTAGAACATCATCAGTGTAAACAATAATAAATTTGGTGTGTGGGTTAAAAATTTCATTCATGATTCTCTGAAATTTAGAGAGGGCATTTTTCAGACCAAATGGCATGACATTCCATTCATATTGGCCAAAGGGAACTGTGAATGCAATTTGTATCTATCATTTTCATCAATTTGAATTTGCTAAAATCCATATTTCACATCAAACTTGAAAAGCTTTTTGCCAAATAAAGGTGATTAAGAAGATCTTTTTTTGTTAGGAATAGGGTACCTAATCTATTGGAGTGCTTGGTTGAAAGGCTTGTAGTTAATTACTAACCTTGGGGCTCCTCTCTCGATTTTTGCATTTTTGTTAATAAAGAAGGTAGCATAGGACCAAGGACTACGACTCTTTCTAATTAATTTTTTAGTGAGGGGTTCTTGAATTTCCTTTTGACAAAATTCAAGAAGTTTTTAGTTCGTTTGGATTAGTTTAGCTTTTGTTGGAATCTTGGTTTCATTAAATTTTTTTCATAAGGTAAACTGACTGAATGCTTCTTCTCTCCCAGAAAGCATTAGGGACATTAGAACATATGGATGTTGAATATAGATTTGAAGATTTTGGACCCTTCACTAGACCTCTAGTTTGGCTGCTTGGGTCTTCATATTTTTTAAGGAAATTTCTTCTTATAAGAAATTAATTTGTTTTTCTTAAATAAGAATAGGATTAACTTCTTTAATTACTGGTTTGGAGATGAATTCAAAGAGATTTGGTTTCCCTAAATGTTGAATGGTCATTCCATTATAGGAAATAGAGAAAGGGAAAAGTTTCCTAATGAAAGGAGTTCCTAAAATGATTTTATTTCTTATATTTTTTACTAAAGGAATAAAGTATGGAATTGAAACCCTTGATTTTATATAATGACATTGGTTGTCTTATACTAGAGAAGGAGCCTAGACCTACTAGCTATGCCTAACTTTTCAATGGTTTTTTCAAAATATTTGGTTAGGACATGACCATCTTGGATACAATTTGAATTTTCTCTTGTATCAAATAGAGCTATTTGTTCAAGAACAAATTCTTGGTTGATGCAAATTTTAATTTTGATGTAAAACTTTTAGAGTTTTAATCTTGAAATTTGTAACATCTTAAATTTTAACCCAAGGAACTAGTTACTAATCAGGGGTAAAATAGTAATTAGTATATTGATTGTGGTTTGGATGTCGAGTTAATATCTTATGCTGGTTGGTTGTTTTGTTAATGGGATTGAAGGGTAGAATTGCAATTTGGGATGAAAGGCATGAGCACAATTGAGATTTACTTCATTGTGCCACCCGCCATGATAGCTACTACATGCACTGCGGTGCATTGCACAAAAATTACTTAAAGGCTATGTCTTTAGCTTATGAAATCAAAGGAGGGAGTGAAGGAAAATGCAACTGAAGAGGAGAAGAAGTTGATATCTATTAGGGCTTGCATTATCCAGCTATTGGGAGCTTGCTTCGACTAGTGACTTATCGTGTAAGTATTGTATAGCCGTACACTACATTTCTACCCTATTTTCTCCAAATTTGATCGATAGAGAAATCAAATTAAGAAGTTTTAAGGTGTTATAATCTAAGGAAAAAGTTTGAAAAGGACTTTTGAATGTGAAACTAAGGTTTTGAGACTGATCTAAAGTTAAATGGTTGAACCTTAAGAGTTTAGGCTCAAATCAGCCTAAAGGATTAGGTTAAAATGGAGCAATTGGTGAATAAATGAGTTAGGAGGTGTTTGGTCATTTGAATAGGCTATAAGGCTAGTAACTATAAAGCATAGATTATATGAATTTGAAAGGTGCTAATTGAACTATTTTGTGTGTTAAGGGATTTAGTTTAGTTGAATTAATGCCTATACTAAATGTTGAAAATTGATTGAGGGACATTGCATTGTGTAAATTGAGCATTTGAGACATTACTCGTGAGTAATTGCACCCTTTAAAAATCCAAAGTGGTTGGTAACCCTTAGTAGTAAGGGTAATAGGTAGCGGAGTAACTTTGTATTTGTTTGTTTGTAAAATTATTCATAAGTATTTTGTATAACTATTTGCATTGTGTTATGAACTGATAGAGTAGTAGTATTGTGAAAAAATATATATGTGGATCTGTGAGTGTTCATTGAAATGTATGAGATGAGACATATACATAGACATGTGCATTGCATTCGCAAGTATACCCTAGAGTAGGATAGGGGGTCACAGCCCTACTATGTGCAAGGTTAAGAAGTCCTGAAGGTCTTAAGCATAGAACTTAACTCTACCACAACAGACCTAGGATAATGATCCACGAGTGTACCTTAGACTAAGGTAGGGGGTTATAGTCCTACTTAGTGTAAGGCTAGGAAGTCTTGATAGTCCAAGCATTAAGAATACTCTGCTAGGTGGGACTTAGGAGACCACCCATACACGATGAAGATACTTGGTTTGAGACCAACCATAAGTCTTAGTGTAAGATTGAAAGTCTTAGTTCAAGCATAGAGCTTGCTCCGCTAGGTGAAAAAAGAAGTGCATGAGTATGAGCATGATGGATGATGAATATGAATTTGTGTATATGCATATTGTGCTATTTTCATTAAAACACATGCTACTTTATCTCTTATTTATGATTTTACTTACTAACCAGTATTTAGGGTTTATCTAGGATGTATGTCTCACTCTATTACCTTCATACATAGATGAAAAGAGCATGAGAAGGCTAGGAAAGGAAGTGAGGAAAGAGTAGCCTTGATTGGTAGTGGTATGACTACCATTGTGTTATAAAGTTATAGTTAGAGATTTGAATTGCTAACTAGGATGCATAAGTATATGTGAATATAGATATGATTTATGGTTGAAAACTTGCTTGTGTATATGATGCTGCATCTCACCGAGGGTATCACAGTAGTGGGTACGTGTGTAGGCCTAAATGCCAATCAAGTAAGTGTATGTTATTGTGTAACTTGTTCTACTTGTAATATATATATATATATATATATATTTGTGAATGTGAATTGTTATGTGAAATTATGTGCATATAATGAACTTGACATAAATAGTGAGGTTGAGCCCTATTTGAAAGAGTCGAGTATATTTGTGACTCCTGACTATATAGTGAGGCTTAGTCTTATATGAGGAAGTCAGATCATTAAAGTTGAACAAGTATGTATGTGTATGTAGTTAAATATATTATGCCTTATATAAGCCCACAAGTGTGTAATATGGCATTAAAAGGTCAAAATGAGTAATTGATGTGTTATATGCAATATAGTGTTAATCAGGTGAATATAGCCCTTTTGGACTTAGCTCAAGGCCCCAAGTGGTCTAATGGGACAAGAAATAAGAATTGAGCAATTATGGTGCAAGTTTTGAAAGAAAAAGTAGCTTTTTGCACTTGGGTTGCAATTCTAGATCAGACCATTGGATTGAGTCCAAATTTATCTCATCAGATCAAATGCATTATAAGCTTTGTGTGGGTGCTTAAATCACTCCAATCAAACATCAGATGTGGAATTAGCACGCAGCAGAAGTTCACCCTGCAAATTGTCATGTGATAGTAGAATTTGCTATCATATGTGTCATAGTGTGTTGTGTGCCATGCCACGGCATATGGTATAGAGAGAAACAAAGCATGTTGCTTGTACCACATGTCATGGCACATGGTGGGGCAAGCCATGGCACAAGGCATGTTTCTTAGAAAAATAATTGTACCTCTTTAGGCCTCAAGATGTATGTTTACACTTCTGTTAGCCCTTTTATTTGAATATGCCTTTGATAAAGTTGGGATCTTGCATTTTGAAAATAAATTGAGGGCTATTACTCTGATATTGATTGTGATTGTATTGTATTGTCTGTGGATGAGATGGTAAAGTCAAGTTGAGATAGTGAAGTTTACAGTTTGGTATCAATTTTTTTAGTTTTGGCCTCTATAATATTGCATCACATTAGTTGAAAACTTTTATATATTCATTACTCTCTTTTCGGCTTCTAACCACACATTAGGATGGGAGAAAGGTATATAAAGATACAGTTATTCTATAATAGCTATGAGAGGACATGGTAGGATTCCATAATGCACACAGGGTCAGAGTGTGTAACATCTTAAATTTCTTAATCCTGTAATTAGCTGTTAATTAAGGGTACAGTGGTAATTAGTATGGGATTAGAGATTTGGATGATTACTTGATAGTTTGACTTATTGAGATGTTGTATAAATAGGTACGGGTGAGAGGATTACATTTTGGATAAAAGCAAGTATGTATGGTGAGAAGTATTCTCACTATGCCATGCGTCGCGACTTGTGCTGCATGCATCGCGGTGCATGGACCAGAAAATGACTTCTTAAATCATGAAATTTTAGAAATTTTATAAGGAAGAAATTTAAAACACACGAAAGGGAGAAGAGAAAAGTGAGGGGTGTGCTAGCACAAGAGACTTCAGAGTTGTGGAAGGTGCTTCTGATCAGTTACTTAGTGGGTAATACAACGTCCTGAGTTTTTAATCTTACGTTAATGATTGATTAAGAATGAATTAGCGATTTAATATGGGATTAGGGTTTTGAGTAGTGAAGCATTATATTGACTCATTGTGATGGTGTATGAATAGATATGAGTAGAAGAACGGAGTCTCGAAGCAGAGCATGTGAGCATAGTAAGGATTTCTCTCACTGTGCCACACACCACGGTAGGTGATAGATGAGCTATAGCGCATGAAGCAGAATTCAGATTAATAAGATGTGTCTAGCTCATGGAAAATAGAAGGGAGAACATAAGAGAAGAGATCTGGCGTGGAGAAGAGCAAAAGGTGTGTTAGGGCAAGCTAAATTAGGAGTAAGGATGGTGTCTCCGACTTATTACTTATCAAGTAAGTCACGTACTGCCTTAACCTCCGAATCTACCCTATTTTTTCTTAGTTTTACCTAATGAGAAAGTGAATTTGAGAGTTTTAAGGAGTTAATTTCTTACCCTATAGTAATACAAAGGTTCTTTGGAATTAAACTAGGCTTTGTGACTGGTTTAAGTTGAAATGATAAAGTTTTAAAGTTGTAACCAAGAATTTCCCTCATCTAGAGAGAGAGTAGTGAGAGAAAATTGCTAGAAAATGTTAAAGTTTGAAATGAGGGGCGATCAATGATAATGTGCATAATCGAGTGTGAAATGTGGATTTGATAGCAATTAAGTGTTTAAATGCGATAATTGGCACTTTTGGTCAATAGAGGAATTGACTCTAAATGCCAATTCTGTGTAGATTCTAGTGTGTGATGCATGAATTATGAGAGAGGAGCTTAAATAGGGTTGAAGTTACACAGGTAAACCTTTCTATCGAACACAAGGGTTGAGGTAACCATATAGTTTATTATATTTATTAACTATTATAATTGTGTAAAAGTGAATATCAAATAATAAATTGTGAATTTATGAGTTTTTACGCTTGATTGTTATTGAAATGGTTTTTAGCATGAACTTTATATTATGAAATGAATTTGAAAAGTGATTGAGTTTAATGGATATATACATATATGATATATAAGTATATATATTGTGGGAAGGTGTATAAGTAGTGAAAATTGCGAAAGAGCATGATCATAGGGGGTGGGAGTTCACCCAGGATATGTGAGGATGTGTGTGTGTGGAGATATGTGAGTGAAAAATTCATATGGTTGAGTTGGCACCATGGGACGTCCGATGTAGCATTATACAAGCTGTTACCATGGGTAATTCGGTACAGCATATTATGGCACTGTTACCATAGGACATTCGGGTAGTCTAGCAACTCCCTAGTGCCTGTTAAGGTGTGGTTAGGAGTCAACAACACCTCTATCACAAGTTTGTGAAAAGGGAAACCATAGTTCATAGGTGGGTTAGATTACCTTTGGTAGGGTATTTCTACCATCAAAAGTGAGCTCGGGTCAATAAGTGGTTGATCTAGAAGAGCCTATGATTTTGTGTTGGGGAGCTTTGGAGGATCAGTGGATAGTTGATCATGCCAATGTGTAAAAGTATTTGAAACATGATTTATATTCGAAAGTCATGATTTAATTATAATATACTATATATATGTGCTATAAGATGATTTCAGTTACTTTGGCATGGTTATTTGTGGTAATTAGACATTTGATGAACTATATTTGGTTATTGAGATTTTTATCTCACCCTTAGTTATTCACATTTTTTAGGTTTGGGTACTAGTGGTTCGAAGGGGAAAGACATTGGTTGAGTTGAGATATCTCACTAAGCCTTTGTAAGGTTTTGGTGTAATGAATTTGATTGTTATTAGTTTGTATATGTATAAGTTGCCTTAGGATTTATATATGTGCATAAGATATGATTGTGGTATGTTTTGTGATTTTTAACTCCCTAGCCCTTGTATAAGTGTGAATGATGAAATGATTGGATGGGCTAGTGGATGGATGTAATTATGTATGAATATAAAATAGGTAGAGACTATGTGTAGTGATTTGGCCATTTATGAGATTAAAGAAATAAAATATGAATTTGGCCTAAAGGGTGACATGGGTGTTTTGCAGGCTAAATTTGTGTATGTGTGTGTTATATTGTGCATGTATATGGTCAATTAGGTGTGTTATGTCCATTTGGATGTGGTCAAGGCCTAAAGAGTAGCTAATGATGTTTGGTTTCGAATTGAGACACTTAAGTAACAAAAATTTGATAGAAAATAGTCAAAGTGCACTTTAGTGTCAAATTTTTGATAGAAATATCAGATTGAAATGAAACCAATGTCATTAGTTAGATTTTGAAACAAGCTTCGTGAGGGCACTTGAACTATCTCAATCGAATATCGTATGTGGAAATGGCATACATCTGAATTTCATATCAAAAACTGCCATTTGACATCAAAATCAGGTGTGTGCGCTGTAGCGGATGTACTCACATGCCATGGCCCATGGCACAGAGTAAGCGACCATGGCCTTTATGCCATATGCCTGCAGTGCATGTGGCATGAGCCGTGGTGCATGGTGCAAAATTACACTTTATTTTTCTTGTATGCACATGTTTTCTTGATCTTTAATTCACCAAGTCTAAATTCTTTTACTGTGTATGGGGTTAATAACTTAAGTGATTATAAAATGATTTCTAAAAATCTTTTATTGGGATCCTAATGCTTTCAACATTTTCAATTTAAATATTTTAAAGTAATTAGCAATTTTGTAGTTGAGTGTATGGTAATGTCAGTCAGGGCATTAGAAGTAAGCTACGTATAACCTTTACCTTTCATTCTACCCAAATTTCTCTAAATATGAGTTATAGAGAAATTTAATCAATGAAGTTTTAGGGGTTTGATTCTTTCCCAATAATCATAAAAAGGTTCTCAGGAGTTAAATTAGAGCTGTACAACTGGTTTAGAGTTGAATGACAGAACTTTAAACCCATAGGCTCAATCTGGCCCTAACTAAATAAGATTTTAGAGTGAAAATCATGTTTGAGTAAAATAAGACTAGTTGAGGTGATGTAAAGTAGTAATCGAGTAGCAATGGACTTAAAATGGATAAAAGGAAAAGGATATGCAGCTAAATATAGCTATAAGTAGTAAAATTATGTTTTTGGTCAAATTGGATCAAATGACTAAATTGTGCCAAATGTGTTCAAATTGGCATATCATGCGTGTGAGTTGAGGAAGGAAGCTTGTAACAAGCAATAGTGGTAGTTAAAATCCACAAGTAACCTTTCTAGTGACAGAAGAGTTGATGTAACTAAATAACTTTCTTTATTTGACTATTTGTTGTAACTATGTATGAGTATGCTATGTAGTGCATGAAATGATTTTGAACTGAGCATGTTTTGTAACATTGAATATTTATTGCATAAAAAGAAATTTTAGTTCAACAAGTAATGAAATTGGTGAAATTTGATATAGAAATTGTATATGTATATATATGAGTAAAGTGGTGATTTGGAACTTGTGAAATGGGAGTTCACCCGAGTGGAGAGGTGGTAATAAGACCATATAGCATATTCTCCTTAGAGCTCGACGGGGTGTGGTGTTGGAGAATTGTACCTCTTAGTGCCTTTCGAGGTGCGGTATTGGAGAAGATCTCCTTAGTACCTATTGAGGTGCGGTGTTAGAGATATGAGACTCCTTGGTGTCTATGTGATACAGTGTTGTAGTCAACGACAGCCTTGTGTGTATTAAGGGAAACTATAGTCTGAAAGTAAGATAGAACACCTTTGGTTAGGTAATTCTACTACTAAAGGTGAGCTCAAGGCTAATGAGAGTGTACATTAGTCTAAGACGAGCTTATGGTTTTGTGTTAAGGTGATTTAGAGGTTCGATCAATAGTGATCATGCTATGTAATACTATATGTTGCTATATGCTGTAAAAGAGGAGAAAAGTGGTGAAATAAATGTAAAAGAGATGAAATGACTGATATGAGTGATATTTAAAATGAAACTTGTAATATGTTATATTAAATAGTATATTATGCTTTATTTTCATATAGTTGCATGTGATAGTCAATAAGAGTGAGTTATTCTGTTACTGAGATTTTTATCTCACTCCTATGATTACATTTTTATAAGACATGGTAGTGATCAGGGCAAGAGGAGAGAGATAGGACCAGCATAATGGTGCCGTTGTCGTGGAAATCTTTGAGATTATGTAATGAGCTAAGAACTTGTGTATATATGTGTATATGAGTTTCCATAGGGTTGCATGTATTTTTTAAGTAATGACTTTGTGAAATCTTGGCCCATTTTTGTATATATATGATGAAATGAATCAAGGGCTAAACATTAAAATGTATATGATTTGAGAATGTTGTGTTGTTGGGTGAATCTTAGCCTTTATGAGAAATTATGATGAAATGAGTAATTTGGGACTAAGATTGAGTTGTGATTGTGTTATGAATGTGAATATATGTGAATAGGAAAAAGGCCATATAGGCCAAGTTGTGCCAACTGATGGTAGATCATGAAAGTTTATGAAATGTGGAAATTGACCATTAAGGGGTCAAATTTCAATATACATGTATGTTTCGGATATATTATGATTAATCAGGTGTATTAGGTCTTTTTGGACTTAGTTCAAGGCCTTGTATGGTCTAATAAGAGAAAGGAATCGATTTGAGTTCTTGGGTGCACAACATTTTAGGAAAAGTGACTTTTTGCACTCGGGTGTCTAAATTTTGGTCGGACCATTAAATCATGTCTAAACCTATCTCATTAGTTAGCTTATGAGATAACTTTGTGTGGGCACTTGAATCACTTCGATCGGAATCATATGTAGAAACAGTGCACACCAAAAGTTCATTATTTTCCTCTCAAAATGACAACAAAAGTTTCAGACTTGTGCGCCACGGCACATGGTGTCATATGCTGTGATGCATGTCATAGAGAAATCAAGCGTGTGGCTCTATGCCATATACCATGGCACATGTACTGCATGCCGCGGTGTATGGCTCAATTCCCACCCTGATTTTATGTTTTTTAAGGCATTCAATAACTATTATGAATGAAACTTTTTATCTTCCATTATGTGATGCTTTGATATGGTATGACTTTAATGAATTTACAAAACAAATATTTGGCCAAAGCTTTTCAACTAGTATTTGATTTCAGTTTATATGTGTGATATGGTAATTCTATAATCTTCTCTTGTATCTGGAGGATATGGGAGGAAGTTATAGAGTGCCCAAGATATGCAAGATCTAATGGCACGCATGTTGGAAGTAATGCTGGACATTTAGCGAAGTCTAGTTAGTCGTGATGCCCTAAACTGTAGTAGGTATCACAAGAAGCCAAGGCCAAAACAAGAAATGAGGCCTAAAGATGAAATAAGAATGTAGCCTGAATAGCAACCTGAGGCACAATTGAGTAGGCCAGTAACCGGTAGGGAAGATCAAGAGATTTCTATGGATCAAGTCTAGTGGACTTTCTCACTGCTAAATTTGTCGACCTTTAATAGTAGTATAAGAGAGGAGATGTGGAGAATTGGATCAAGAGAATAGAGACTATTTTTGACGTCACTCCTCATTCTTTTGAGCAGAGGGTGCTATTAGCTATAGTGCATCTAATAGAAGATGCCAAACATTAGTAGCATTCTGTGAGACCCTCTAGTGGTAGTTAGCTCAGCTGGGAGCAATTTAAGGAGAGATTCTTTGACTACCATATCCCTATGGCATTTCAAGACAAGAAGGAAGCAAAATTCTATGCTTTCTAACAGGGAGATATGAATGAAGAGTCATTTCTGAGGAAGTTCAACCAACTCTCAAAATTTGTGACTTACTTGGATGAGAAGGATGATAGTAAGTGGAAAGCTAAGCGATTGATTAAGAAGATGTACCTAGAGTATAGAAGGCAGATTGCCTCACTGGGAGAGGCTATGTAACATCTAAAAGTTATAAATCTAGAATAAATTGTTAATTAAGGGATAAATTATTTAAAAAATGATTAATTAATTTAATTATGTTTTTGGGTTGCAAATTAGCTTCTTAGGTCATATTTTGGCTCTAAATTAAGTTAGGATAGAAGTTGGATCGAATCGGGTAGCATTGGGGAGCAAAAGTGAGGTTTTTCTCTTTGTATCATGAGTTGTGGCTTGTGTGTCATGCGCTGCAGCATATGGTATAGCACAGGCATAAAATGCAAAAATAATCAGAAAAATTCAGTTTTGATGGGAGAAAGCTTGGAACTCAAAGGAGGAAGATTTCAACACTACTAGGGCTTCATTTTGGAAGGATTTTGAAGCTAAATTGGGCCTTCAAACTTTTGAGTAAGTTTCCCACCCTTCTCCTCTACCTTTTCATCTCATTTTCATTGGATTTGGGGAGGGAGTAGATTTGCTCTAAATGGATTAAGCTATGAGTCTATGTTTTAAAGACTTCAAGTAAATCTAAAGGTTTGATTCAGTTTTTTAACCTTGGATACGTGGTAATATGAAGCTTAGTTGTTGTTTAGTGTAAATTACATCAAACCCTAGCTTGATTATAGGGTTTTGAGGTGTGACAAGTTGAGATGTCAAGTGTTATGTTGTAATGAGTTAAAGGGATGCTTGAGGGGATTGTGTGAGAAAATTGTAATCTTGATAAGCCACTTTGTTGAGAATATATGTGAGAAGTAGGAGAATTGGGATGTTATTGATAGCTAATAATGCTTGTGTTAATTGAAAAATAACATATAGTACTTGTTGATGTAGATTGCGGTGTAAGAAAACTTGCCTTGACATAAGAAGAGATTTAGTACCACGAGTAACCCTTTTAGTAACAAAAGGGTTGAGGTAACTAGATAATTTACATTATTTATTACCTTATATAAGTTATCCTCAAGTTGTTCTTGTATGATTTGTTATGTATATATATATTTTGTAAAGTTAACTATTTTAGAAATAAGTGGAATATTAATTTGTAAAATGTCATGTTTTTGAAGTAAGTGGTAAGATTCATTATGTTGGTCTAGAAAGTGATTTATGCATGGTCAAGTGGCGATATATAGTAAAATGTATCTATTAAAGGGTGGGAGGTCGCCCTAGTAGAGTTAGTGGAGATTAAGTCCATATGGCACTCTTGGCACCTTGGGATGCCAAGTGCAGCTTATATTTCTTCTTAGTGCCTGAAAGGTGTGGTGTTGGAAACTTACTCTCCTTAATACCCAAAAGGGTGCAAAGTTGGAGACAATAGTCCTTAGCATTTGTAAGATGCGGTGTTGGAGTAATGACACCTCAATTACTTGTAATATAAGGAACCTTAGTCCAGAAGTGGTTTAAGATAGCTTAGCTAGGTAGTCCTATCATGGATGGTGAGCTTAGGGACCATACATGTTGTTTTGGTTCTGTGAAATAGCTATCAATTCAGTCGAGAGTATTAGAGAATTGGATGATTAGCAATCATGCATTTTATTATGGTGAATGTATAGGGTGTGTTGTTAACTTATTTTAAAGCTTGTTTATAACTTGGCATATTAATCGATAATGTAGATTATCTTAGTTATTGAAATTTTTATCTCACCCCATGGCTATTATTTTATAGGTTCTACCGCTGAGTTTGAGTAGGGGAAGGAATCAGGCAAGGATTAGCAGATTTGCTATATTACGAATAGTAATGCTTGATTTTGTTTGAGTGGTGTACATAAACTTATGATATGATATTATATGTCGCCAACTTAGGAATACATGCCATTTTGATTGGTTGTATTTATTTTATACTATAATATTTTGTATTTAGTAGCCCATTGTTGTATATAAGAATGTAAATATGTGATGATTTTTATAGTGATGGGCTAAAATACTAATACAAGTGCAAAGAATATTGTTGCACATGGTGATAATGTGTAGGTGTGATATTATGTGGCAATAGAGGTCAAATGGTATATGTGATATTAATTTTATGTTTTTGGCCATATTAGGTGAAATGGTCATTAAGTGGCCAAATTTTGTGTTTGGTATTTTTTATGTGTTTCAATGCTTAATCAGGTATAATTTAGTCTATTAGACTTGTTCAAGCCTCAAATTGGTTTAATGGTATTAGTTTTGAGTCTAGGTACTTGATGCTTGAAATTGCTTTAAAAACTAACTTTTGCATCTGAGTATCTAAAATCTCATATAGCATCAATCGTAATGAAACTTGTACCATTAGTTAGCCTATTGGATAGGCTTCACGTGAATGCTTAAATCACTCTAATCGAAGGTCGGATGCAAAAATGGCATGCGTGTAAAGTTTACCTCGGAAAAGCTACCATGACAGCATTTTTTGCTATCATAATAGAGACACCTATGCCATGGCACATGGTACAGCAACCAAATTGGCCTCTCTGTGCCATATGCCATGATGCACGGATCACAAGTTGCAAGCGAATATACTAAAATACTCAAAATGACATTTTTGGCCATGTCTTCAAGTGTTTTGCTTCCTAAAACTTTTCCATACTTCCAATATCTTTATTAATCATTAAGTTTGAGCTCAAACTACTAATTTAAAGAGTTTTTATAGGATCCCCCAAATATTCTAAAATTATTTCTAAAAATTATTAGTTTTAACCCCATCTATATTTAATGTGAGATTAAGAGCAAACCTTGCCCTAATTATTATTTGTTATAATTGTGAGGTGGATTTTTAGTAGATTAAGGTGGACATTACATTTTGCTATCAGTTTCTTGAGTTTTGAGATCTAGTTGTTGTGATATGTCCATTGCATTCATTTTCATTAGGGCAAACTGTGTACATACTCTTTTCCTTTGTCTCATTCCTTTATTTTCCTACTAACTCCCTTCTCTACTTGGTGTCTTTCTTCCTTAGGAGGGGAGAAAATGGTTAGAAGAAGAACCTAGAATGTCGACAATCTACCCGACAATTTACGGAGAATGATGGGCCTATACCAAACGTACAGCTAGAGAAACAAGTGGAACAGCAACAAAAGGCCCCAGGGTGATGATGTAATTCTAGTAGAATAACTATTCAAAGAACTATTCAAGACCACAATGCTTTGCTAAAGGTCATGAGGAGGAACAAAGGAGACCAAAGGAAGCTTATAAGAGAAGATTGAAACTATCTTATGGTTTGGTAGTAAATCGGGGTCGTCTAGGACTAGAGTGGATGGAGATGCTCAGGGGATGACTATTGATCAAGCATGGAAGACTTTCTCTTGGTTTAACCCTCCAAACTTTAATGGCATTGTGAAGGAAGGAGAAGCAGAGAAATGAATAAGAGGCTTGAAACCATCTTGAGTTGGTACCGGGCTTTATAGACCAAAAAGGTGATTATAGGCCACAGTGTATCTGGTTGAGGATGCTAAACACTAGTGGAATTCTACATGACCAGTAAA
>NW_026557538.1:0-18611 GCF_029017545.1 Prosopis cineraria | reverse complement strand
TATCTATTTAATTTAAAAGGGTGTAATTGAAAAATTGACATGTTTATATTTACCCAAATACAATAAAATAACTTTTCTTAATCTAGGTAAAAATATGCCCAACATCTTATAAAAAGACCACATGGAGTACAATATAACGAGATTGTTCAATTTTAAAATTTTAAATTTATTAAAGTACATTAATAATAATGCATGTTCATATGAACGTTGGGTCTAAGAGTTATGTGAAGTGATAACTGATGGTCGATGATTGATATTTCTAGAGGGAGGGGGCATCTTCTCTATTCTATAAGCAAGTTTGGATTGCTTCATAATCTCCGCTCCACTTAATTAAAAAACAAACTCATCACTTTAGCCACTTGTCCTAATTCACACATTTTGAGCAATATGACTTGGTCTCCTTTCATGAATCTTCATAATAATTATTATTGAAGTTGAGAAATTGAAGAAGAGAAAGGATATTGATAACAAACTTTCATTAATCAACAACGATAATTATAAAACATTTCTTCACATGGCCTTACAACATTAATTAACTTACTTGAGGATGAACCAATGCCATTTGAAACTAGCCAGTTAATTTCCCTCTCAAGTAGAAATTTCAACAACCTTCCCTAACCTCTGAAACACATATAAACACCCTTTATATGAATTTAGGGTTAACAACTAACTAGTATGATTAACACTAATCGCACATTATATTTTAATATTCCAACACTGTATCCCCTCAAGTTGACACCTCAATAACTCTAGGTGCACAACTTGCCAAGACAACACAAGGATGAAACAACTTGTTGAAATATTTACCATACAACTTTAAATCAACTAGATCACTCACAAATTTGGTCAATAGACCAACATTTTCAACATACAAAAGAACATCAACAACAACCGAAGAATCTCCAAACTTGCACTTTTCTCTTGCTTGACTCGTGGCATCATTTCAGTGATTATGCAAACCAGTCTCGATCTCTTGTGACTTAAATGACTTCTTCTTTGATCAGTACCCGCCCCATATCAAAGAAACTTTCCTTCCATGTTTTGAAACGATGATAAGAAACTTGCTAGTTAACCCCATGACAAACATGTTTCTTGCTTCATGATAAGTGGACTTTGGATGTAGTCCCGGAACCCCTCCTCACAATTTCTCTTTATTTGAGTAGAGAGAATATCCAAATCAATAATAACAATCCATGAAAGCTGAAATTCTACATCATGCCTCTGGAATATCTCAAGCAACTGTGCTGTATACCTGAAATAATCCCCATTGACATAGTAAAGTCAATTACCTTTATTTTTAAGTCTCGAACCATCACTGCATTCTACACCAAGTAGACTAGTCTAGAAGCTTGGTCCGAGAGCTCATGACTTAATAGCACTTGCAGCCTCCACCATGAAAGTGTGCACAACTATGACAAGCTTACATAACAGTACATGACACTTTCTACAATGCCGGTAGCTTGACACAAAGAATACAGAGGAAAATACTTTTAGATCCTTGTCCTCTCCAAGGATAAGCACCGGCACGACAGAGAGTAGTGTAAAGAATCTTGACTCGAAATCACCACCAGACTGCAGTTGGGCTGCCTTCAAGATTTCACTTGCTGCAAACACACCAAAACTGATTTCTTGACCTCTTACTTTGCGCTGCAGTCAAGATCACTGACTTCACCAATGAGTGGCACACTTGACCGATCACACCCTTGCCACTAAACTCATCAACGATGTTCCCCCTTTTCGACAACCTTCTTCGCCAGAGAAGGAGAGCAACAGCGACTTAGATAGATGAAGAGATCAATGAACCCTTGCTCAATCGTGCCCGCCGAGGGTATCTAATGGAGTTTCGTCGACGGCAAGCGGCAAGAAACAACGGATAGTGAAAATCAAATGGTGAGTGATTGCCCACCCAAAGTGCATGTGATGCTTGTTTTGGGCCAGTTGGGTCCTGAATCACTCATCGGATTCTCAGCAGCAGTATTTAAAAAGCGAATAGGAAAGACATTTTAGTGGGCTGCAGATCTTGGTTTATTGGCCCAAATCTTGTAGATCATCCTTTGAACAGTCACGAGGCCCAAACAGCCAGCTCTTGATACCATGTTGGAAATAAAAAGGAGAAGAATATTGATGAAAACCTTCCATTAATCAATAACAATGATATAAAACATTCTTTCTTTCACTTGAAAGATTATCAAACTAATCACTCACCTAGGTGATGAATAAGCCCATTTGGAAAACTAACCATGAGTTGAGGATCAAGTTGACTTTCCTCTTGAGGTAGGATTTCAACTTTCTAACTTCTAAATATGATATGTCACTCTTTATATAGAATTAAGGGGTCCATGACTAATAATGTGATTAACACTAACCACACATTATATCCCAATATTCCAACAATTGAGTGTAACATTTTTCAAGGCACATACACAAATGTAGGTGATTCTACAACCAACCGCCTAAATATACACTTCTTATAGTTTTTGTTATAGGGCCACTCTTATGATAATTAATTTAATCCTTAATATAAGCACATTAAAAGTTATTTATTATTAATTTTTAAATTTATTTTCATCATAAATTTAATTTTATGCATCATCATATATTGTGGATATATCTTTTCTAATTTTTAATAAGGATATATTTTTAAATTATTTTAAAGTGTATTTAATAAGTTAATTGTGATGCTTTAATTTCAATAAAATAACCGAAAACAACTATAATAATTGTATAGAGCGAGAGGAAGAATATGGTAAAATCAATGTGCATGTAATTGTAAAAGAAACTAGAGCTGCACTTTGTCTGCTGGGCTGAACAGGAGAAAACAGAAGAATGGGGGGAGTTGGTAATGAAGGTGGGGATTTCGGGGAGTGGGTCACCCTCAGAAGAAAACCTAAGCGACATGGACATGGGGTATCTTATTTCCACGCTCCGCCGTCACCATCAATTTCTCACTCACTTCCATTTAATTTCTGTCAACCCCACCACCACCCCCCCACCACCTTAAAATAACGTAGTATTTTCTAATTTCCCTCTCCCTCTCCGTCAAACTTTTGTCCCTTTCACTTTTGTTCAACGCCCCGATCTCCTCGCCTTCTGCGTTTAAATAAATAATATTGCTCATATCTACCAAAGTGATATGGCACATTTTGTCATACTTTTACCCTCCTACTTACATTACAAAATCATCCTCATGATCACATATCTTTGCCCCAAGAAATAATCGCTTGTCATTTACCACAAAAAGAAGTCAAATGTACCGAAATAAGCCAATAACCCCTTTCTTTAGTTTCACACAACATATTTAACCTGAATTTTCTAACACTGTTATCAAGCCATGATGTGCGTCAAGAGACATAACATTCTGCTGGGGCTAACGTCCTATTGCGCGCGCGCCAATTCATGTCTGGGAGAATACCATTCCAATACAACTGCTCGTTCCTATACAAGTATTATTAATTGTTGATTAATATTATAAAATTTTTACATTGACACTTGTTTTAATCTACGCTAATTTATTCGGTCCGCTTGATAAGTTTCATACTTTGTATAGACATTGTTCATGTGTCTCCATGGACCATTTGTAAGCAAGACAAAAAAAAAAAATTGTCTCATAATACAATGTCAGCCCAAAAGAAAAATCACGCCAACATATTTTACGTTTTATATTCAAAAAAAAAAAATCTGAATTTTTCTAGCCCTTTTGGAACTTTAAGCCTGTTTTCAAATATGCATAAATGCAATTCAAATGGGATTTTAGAACCGTGCGATACGCAAAAACATTGATTCACATTGTTTAAAAGAAACAGAGGAGAGGAGACTGGAGGTTAAATTTATATTAATTATTTTAAAAAGGACAATTAAAAATAACTATATTTTTTAATTTCTTTAGCAACTACTATTAATCATATTTTTTTATTCCCAGTGCAGTGTAAGAGTTTTTTAGTTATTAGAATATACAAATATAAATAATAATTTTTTTTATTTTAACACAATTTATTCTAAATATTTGAGATATTTTTTAATATAATATTTTCAATAAAATAGTTAATTTAAACTAATATGATGTTTTCATATTTACCATTCCTTAGTTATATTTATAAGATATTTCTAACTAGAGCTAGTAATCAAACAGGCCAGACTTAATTCGGATCAACTTATTTAGATTGAATTTAAATTACCTTGCCTTTTAAAAAAGTTTACATAATCAAGCTCGGTCTTAACTTTTTTTAGTCAGATTTAGGCTAGCCCGTCGAGCTTACCTAAAATTACCTATAATATATCCATATAAAGCTAGTAATTCCAATGATTGGGTCAATTCGAGTTGAAATTATTTAAATTGACTTAAAATATCACACCATTTTAAAAAAATTCATACAGTTGAACCTAATCATAATTTTTTTTTTAGGTAGGTTTGGGATTAGCTCGAATTACCTATTTTACTTTCAATATGTTTCACCAAAATCATAAAAAATTTTAAAATTTATTAACTTTGTAAAAATTTAATAATTTCTTAATTTTATCACTATTAAATATATATAATTTAATAATATATTTCCCTCTCTAATATTTAATGGAGATTAAATGAGAAAATTTATGATAAAATTTAATAAGGTAACTTATAAATAGGATAAAAATTTTTCTTTCTTTACCATATAAACAAGACTAGAGAGAATATTTAATAGGATATTTTATTTTAAAATAAATATAAATTACTTTATTTATTATAGGTATTTTAAGAAAAACATTAAAAAGCTCTACATTTTTAACATTTAACTTTTTAAAAACGCCCTACGTTTTTAAATGAAAGAGTTCAACTTAAATTTTAAAAAACTAAAACATAAAATATAATTTCAATTTCAATTTATGTTATTAAAAATTATTTTTTAAAAGAAAATTTAATTATAAAAAAAATATTGCGTCGGACGGTACTGTAAAATACTAAAATTACAGCATCAATCCGACGCAAATTACAAAGGAAGGAGGTGTCAGAAAAAGAACAATAATTAATTTATACAATCCGACGCAAATTACAAAGGAAGGAGGTGTCAGAAAAGAACAATAATTAATTTATAGAATATCAAAAATAATTTTTCCAAAAAAAAAATGTCCCTTTTAAAAATCTATGCCGTGAAAATGATCAACCATTACGAGAATAACACGTGTGTGTGACATCGTCCCCCTCGAGACTAACCCTTTATTTTTTCACCTACATATCGGAGACTTTCATGCCTCTCTCCTAACAAAGTCAAGCCAGCAAAGGGGCAAAATATACACTGACACTAACCCCTCACAACAAAGTTTCAATTCTTCTCTCCCCTCCCAGACGTTCATTTCTTCCTCCACTTCATGGCCTAATTGATCCCGAATTCAATCTCGTTCCGGGTTCCGCCACCTATCAATATGTTCCCATCTTTCATCAGCATCGTCTCTGTATACGGCAGCTACCTCCGCCGCTGTTTCATCTCCGCCGGCCTCTCCTCTCAAAAGATCGATGTGGATGACCAGACCACCCTCCATTTCTGGGGCCCCAAAAAGAAACCGCCCGCAACAAGCCCTCCCTGGTTCTAATCCACGGGTTTGGGCCGATGGCCATCTGGCAATGGCGCCAACAAGTCCAATTCTTGGCCCCTCACTTCGACGTCTACGTCCCCGATCTCGTCTTCTTCGGTGCCTCCAAGACCAAATCCAGTGAGCGAAGCGAGGTTTTTCAGGCGGCCTCACTGGCGAAACTTCTTGACAAGTTAGACGTCAAGAGGTTCCATGTATTGGGGACCAGTTATGGCGGCTTCGTGGCCTACCATTTGGCCAAAATGTTAGGGGAAAGGGTAGAGAAAGTGGTGATTGCGAGCTCTGGCGTTAATATGAGAAAGAGCGACAACGCGGCTTTAATGGAAAGGGCTAAACTAGACAAGATCGAGGATCTCATGTTGCCCGCCACGCCCAAACAGTTACGCAATTTGATGGGCTTGTCCGTGTCCAAGCGTCTCAATATGTTGCCTTCTTTCTTCTTGAACGACCTCATAAACGTCAGTTTCCTCTCTTCTTTCTTCTTTCTCAGCTTTGACTATTTTTCAATGCATTTATAATGTACTTCATTATTTTAATTTTCCCTGGCAAAAACAATTTGAGTGATCTTGCTTTAACTGGTGAACAACACATCTAGAACTATTAATTAAGACCGAGCCCAACTATTTTAAGGTGTAAAATGATATTTTAAGTTTAAAAGGAAAAGCGATAGCTTATAAGTCCTTTTATAATTTTTTTTGAAATTTTAATATTAAAAAATTATATATTATACTAATTATAAAACTCTACCCTCAATTTTACAAAGATGAAGGCAAAATATATAAAAAACTTAATATTATTGTCATTGATAAGACTCTATAATAAAAGAATTAAATTATATTACGTTGATGACAACAAAAATTATCAAGATTTAGTTAATGATGCTAATAAAATCTGATTATTATCTATATTGATTTTGTGATGATGTTATTTTTTGTTAGACTTAAAATTGTTATTGTGTGTATTCACTTAAATTTATTTTTTTAAGCTTAATGTTATGTGTAATAATTTTTTTAAAATTTTAAATACATATATGTTATATTTTTAAATTGAAAAATAAAAAAAATGGGGCTAAGGTCTTGAGAACCATCAGGGCTGATTGAGCAAAATAGAGCCCTAAAATAAAATTGGGTTTAACCATACTAGTCTATTTAAATCCTGACCCTTTAAAGGCTAGCACTAACAGGCCGGCCTAATTGACAATTTTAAACATATCTAAGTAATACTTATGAGTTTATTCAAGCCAAACCGACATTGACTGTAGTGCTCACTGCTTAAGAGACACTCTCATTGGACAGTCGACCAATTAATTATCAGAATGAAACTTTGGGAATATTCTGATGTGGATATGAAATTATTGAGAAAACATTATATGTTGTGCGAATTTCGCCCATTATGCATTTGGTGCAAGATTTGTGAAGCGTACTGTTGCAAGTATTCGACCTGTTTAATTAGATGAGCCCTCATTTAAGACCGATAAAGTGCTTAGGTGATGGGTAGGTATGAAGCACGTACTGGTAGGAAGATGTAATTTTCATGTTAATTATTTTATGAAGAGCCACACATGGACGCTTAATTAATTTAGACTTGTGGTTGCAGAACTTATATTCAGAAAATAGGAAGGAGAAGATGGAGCTTCTGAAAGGACTAACGCTCGGAAGGGATGATGCCGTGAACCTGTCACCTCTTCAACAGGTTGGTAAACCGTTTGCGCATTGCTCAAGTTAGCAATCATTAATTAATAATTTATCATGCAATTAAGGTTCCTCTCGTTATGCTTAATTATTATACACACACAATTGGTTTGATCTCACACACATGCATGCATATTCAGGAGGTTCTGATCATCTGGGGAGAACATGATCAGATATTTCCAGTAAAGATGGCCACTGAACTAAAGCAGTACGTGATCTGATTCCTTCATTTTTATTTTTTTTTTGCTCTTTGTTTGTGCTTAGTTATTAATTAATAAGTAACCTTCTCGATAATTAACCCTTGCATGTCAAATAACTAATTACATTTGTGGATTTAGTACTATTTTAATTATAAGGTTGAGTCCAAATGGCCCTGGACATTTCATATTAAATACACAGCTGAATTTAATCTCTCAGGCAACTGGTCATTGGCTTCAAAAAATTGCAGGGTAATTGGTAAGAAAGCCAGATTGGAATTGATAAAGAACGCATCACATGTGCCTCAAATTGAGAAGGCAGGAGAATTCAACAAAATTGTCTTGGATTTTTTGCGCGCGGGGTCCTAATTAATGCATGCATGAATGTAAATTTTGTGACTTGCTATTTGCTACAGATATTGTGATGTATCTGAAGGAGATTTACTAAGAGCCGGTGTGCATATAATAATGATGATGATAAACAATCATGCCTCCTTTATAACCTGGTGATCATTTATATAACTACCTGCCCTCGCTTTTATTATGATCATGTCGTTGCTTTCTTTCTGTAAGGCCCGAAGTCTCTGCTAATTGTCATTTAAGCTGATCACGATTCGTCCTTCACATTTGTGCCTGATTATTGTAATCAGTCACATCATCCTCGATCACCAATCACTTCTTGGCATGCACAATTATATATTTCAATTAATTGATCAATTATAAGAGTGAGTCTTCATTCATAGCATGAGAGACTCTGAACATGTTTTTGAAAGCAAAAGAATAATGAAAACAGATTTTTTTTTATATTCTTTCTTGTTTTTTAAAATAATAATGTTAAAATATTTAAAAAATATTTTTATTTTCGAGAATAATATATTTTAATTTTTGTTCTATAAAACACTTTTTTAAAAAAGTTACTAAATAATTTTGTTTTTTACTATGGAGAATAAAAAATTGTCCCAAAAACAAGTTGCTAAACATGCTCTTCTCTTCCCTTTTTTTCCATTGTCTTTTCCTTTTTTAATTTCAAATAATTAGATCAAGATTATTGGACTGTCCAAATTTAATGTATCATAAAATATTTTATGTATTTTATTTTTATTGCTAATATTAAATTTTAATAGTTTGAATTTTATTTTTAATCCTTTTTATAATTTAAATTTTAATAATTATTTTATAAAAAATCAAACCTTAAAACATTTAAATTTTGATTCAACAATTAAAAAGCGAAAAGAATGGAAGAGGACGCGGTGGAAGTCAGGAAGATGAAAACATCCTCTTCCCTCTTTCTCGGTCCCATTGCTTCACTATGCATTTTGTGGGATATTCATTTTTTATTTGGCACCGACAGTTTTTGAAGGTTAAAAAAAAAAGACGAAAAAAACGTTTCTTATCGTGGGATTGTATTTTTGAACGAGGAATCTGAATGGTTAAATTTCACTATCACTTTCCAGATTTATTCACTATTTTGTAGAGGGACGTGTAATTAATACTCACATTACATTTAGGGATATTCACAAAATGAGATAAGATTGAGATACTCTCATCCAGTGTTTTGTCTTGAAAAAAAAATTGAGATTAAATTTTAATCTCGTGTCTTATACCTCGTCCCGTCTCGAAAGTCGTCCCATTCTATTAGAAGTCAAAACGGGATCAGGACAAAATCGGGATGTCTTGCTATCCCGACAAATCAGGCAATATTGAAGAAAGATCTGGATAATAATTTATTAAAATTTTAAATTATATAATTTATTAAGTTTAAAATCAAAACAACACAAGTACATAAATCATAACAATTTAAAGTTAATTATTGAATTACATTAACCACATTACACATTATAATAGCAAATACAAGTAATCTTTAGGCTATAAGATTAGCAATAATAGGCAAGTCAAGTATAACATTAAATCATTATTCTTCTACTTTAATGGAGATGTATTAAGCTAATTACTCTTCTAAAAATAAAACAAGAAATACATTATAAATAAAAGTTATTAAATAGATAAATATAAGAATAAATTATATTAATATAATTAATATATTATAAAGAAAGATATCGCCATGTTTACTTAATATCATTAAAATTATCAATATAAAAAAATTTTAGTTTTAAATAAGAATTGTAAGTATTAAAATTATAATTGATATAATTAATATAAGTATAAATTATCTTAATATAATTAATATACTTAAAATAAAAAAATAACATATATATATATAATGTTCAGATGGGACGGGATGTTCTGATAATAATTTTATATCCCATCTCTGTTTCAAAAAATCCCATCTCAATTATTTTCAAGTCGAGATAAGACTTATCTTAATATGATTGAAATGATGTCAGATCACTTGGGATGGATGAAGTTGAACACCCTTAGTTACGTCTGCTATTTTCGTTTCATTCCCTCCATCTGCGTTAAAAACGCAGAACAGTGATCGGATTTGGCTCTCCACTAACCTTTTTTTCTCATTTCCTTTTGACTACCTAAAATAAAATTTAGAGCATTCAAATTTAATTTTAAATAGTTCAGATTTAGAATTATTTTTATTTTATACTCATTAAAATAAAAAATATTAGTAAATTCATTTTATCACCAAAGATATGTACCATTTAATTTAATATTAAATTTTTTTATAATTTTTACATGTTGGCATTCACTGTATACAATTCAATTTTAATATTAATTTTTTATATTTTTATAAATTATTATTTTAAAAAAATGATATTAAAAGTGAAGATAATCTGTCAACGACACTTTTCAAGAAAATATTTTTATAAAAAAATTATAAATTAAAAAATTTAAATTCAAACCATTCAAAGTAAATCCAGATAATTAATTTATAAAAGTTATATATATTTAATATTAAATTTTTAACCCTCCAAATTAAATATGGACTATTTTGATTGGAGATAAAATAAATTTATTAAAAAATTAGTAAATATAAAATAAATAATAAATAAATAATTTTGACCATTTAAATTTAATCACAATCTAGATTTTATTTTAAGTTAGCGGAGGGAAAATAGAAAGAAAGATTGACGAAGAGAAGCTAGTCCATAATTGTCACGACTCACGAGGGCCATGTATACTAGGGTCTCATTATCGTTTTCTTGATAAAAGGTACTCCTACATTTTTTACATTATTATTCACAGGCATTTCAAAATGACAACATATCACCTGAAAGTAGGGTTACATAAAGGATTAATTCAATAAAACTTCAACCTAATTTAAAATCTAGCCCTATTTATAAAAAAAATTGAATTAAGTAACTCATGATTTAATCTGATTTTAATATAATTTGAAATCAAATAGGACCATATTAGTATAGTAGGATTATAAAATTAGTCTTGATCTTATCCAATATCTCACATTGTTTTTTTTTTTTTATCTATGAGAGGTATCAATTTATTTTAACATAATAAACTTAACTAACATAGTAAAATTACTATTAGTTATATAAAATTTATCACAACAGTAACAATTATAAATCCACAACAATATCTAACAATGATAAAAAGTTTTTAATTATAACACAAATGATTTAAATTAAATAACCTTCAATAATATTAGTCAACCTTAAATATGTCTAAAGCCTATTGTACTAAGTTAACAATAAATTTTACCAGTAAAAGGAAAAAATTAAGGTTAGTCAATGCTAAAACTTTACTCAATATTCATGATTTCACAAATATAAACACAAAAAACTATTAATTATTATTATTATAAATTAACTTATTGTAATAAAAATTAATGAATTAATTATAATTAAATTAAATAAATTTATAGGATCGAATTAGATTAAATGGTCAAGGTACTCGGTCTTTTATCCAATCCAATTAAAAAAAAAGAGTCTAATCTTTTTTATCCTAAAAGATTAAATTTTATTTAGACCGATAGGATCAAGTTTGTGTCAAGTTGAATCAAATTGAATTGGACTGAAAATTTTTGCATATCTCTAAAAGTTAATAATTTTGCAAGATAAATCATTCATGTGTTTTTATGCACCGCTTATTGAGCTTGAATTAATGAGAATGAATCGCAACCTTAAATCAATGTCAAACAGTTAATGTCATTATTTTTTATTGTAAAAGATCAAAATTTTATTTCAACCAAGTTTTTACCTAATTTTAATTTTGAATGACTGACAACAATATTATTGACTTTGTGAGTTTAAATAAATTTATAATAAAATATAAACTTAAATTGCAAACTTAAATTATAAATTCTTAAGACCTCTATAAATAAATAGTCATTAAAAATTTATTATTAAATAATTAAAATATAAAATATGGTCATAATTTAATCTAAATATATTTAAAATATAAATAATTAAAATTAATTATATTTACACTGATAAATCATCATACAAAAAATAAAAATTTTAAAATAGAAAAACTTATTTTTGATATTTTCTGTTTTCTTTTTCTATTAATATTAATTTTTGATTTTTAAATTTTTTTAAATCAGGTTTTATAACTTTTGTGACCGAATTCTTCATAACATATAGTTGAAAGTTTATGAATAAATTATCATAATTTTATAAATTAAAAATGTAAAAACACTAAATTTAAAAAATTAATTCGAAAGTTTAACAATTATGAATCACAACATCCATAAGTGATTGATAATATTAATTTTATTTTAACAATATTTTATTAATAGTATAAGTATATATTAATAAAGCATAATAATAATACTTTACAAGCTTACTTTTTTAAAACAAAATTATTAATTTTTATAAATGTCTCTATACACTTAATCATTATGTGACAACATCATTTCAATTCTTTTTTCATTTAAAGTGTAATATTACAAAAATATCATTAATAAAATTTTATTTTTATTAAATTATCTTATAATTTGCAATAATTTTTTTAAAATTATTTTATAATTTAGGATGAAGTCAGTAATTGTTTTTTTTTTATTGTCCAAGATATTCTTATAGCCAGCAACTGTGAGATTAATTTTATAGAGTTTGAATATCATTTAAAGGTTGTCTTTTTTAAATGATGTTTTTACATACACATTTTTAAGTATTAAATCTTAGAATTATGTTTAAGGGTCCAAATTGTTTCCATATACGCTACATTCACTTGCTAGTGACTAATTGTTTTTGTTAACACACGCATCAGTGGGGAGGGCCAAGGGGGGCATAAAATTGGGGGTGAGTTTGGTTTCCCTTTTGTTTCCGTGAGATTTTTTTTTTTTTTTGGTTTGTTTTTACCAGCCTATTTCCGTGAGAATTTGGAAATGCAAATGGTCAGGCAAATTGCAAAACAAACGTGAAAATGGAGGACGGTGACAAATGGACGCCGCCAAGGCAACCGACGTTGGACGACCTGTCGTGAAAGGGAAGTTCGCAGATTCGCCTACCTGAGATCCTCGAGGACATAAACGTCATCTCCAGATTGTCCGAGGTGATTTTGTGTCACCAGCTGCCAGCGTGACCATTGAATCCTCCCGGTCTCCTTCTCTCTCTCTCTTCAAAAAACGCGGCTCACGAAAACTCGGAAAAAATGAAAACGAAAAGCTTTCCCTTTATATTTTGTTCCTTTTCCATTTCTGTCCAAAAGAAGCTTTTGAGTCCACAATGACGTGCTCCACGTTTGTGCTCAAAGCATATTCCATTTTATTTCTTTAACCAAACTTCACGTTCTCACACTTCACCGAAAAATCTGATTGATTCGCCTGCAATTCCTGGATCTAAACGGCCTCAAAGAAGTCTGTTTTGTTTCTGTTTTAGGTTCGTTTCGTTTGTCCCCCTTGCATGATTTTGCTTTGATGATCGGAGAAAAGCGGAAGTGAAGGAACAGAAGCTCCATTTCCTTCCCCCTTTTTTGAGCATTTGCCTTTCAATGTTTATTCGTTTGATCTGCTAGGACCTATATGAAATCCGATACTCTTTCTTAACTTTCCCATTCTTTTTCTTTTTTTCGCGCTTCTGGGAAAAAATTCGTTGCTTTAGCCTGGACTTGAAACGGAATCGGTGTTTAATTGATCAGCAAGAGGCTCGCATGGTAAACTTAGTTTGGTTCCATCTTGGAAATAATGAACTTTCAACTCGAAATGTCATTAATAATTGCTTTGCAGCAAATTCCTTGACTGCGTTGTATTTTACAAGTTACTATGGCAATGTGTTGTTCGCACCAATGAAGAATTTGATATTTATTTATAATGGTCAGATAATTGTCTTTATAAAATCCCCATTACATTATTACATTGTTGTCAATATTTTTATTCTTGATGGTAAACGAAAGATCGTTTGTTTGGTTGCTTGAAGTTTGGACGTTAAAATTGGAACTGGGGCTACCAGCCCCAGTTCTAGAATCCGCAGTCTGTTCTTAAACATGAAATCAATTTTCGTCCTACGCTTGTTCTTAAACATGAAATCAATTTTCGTCCTACGCTTTTATAAGCTTTGTGTCCTGTTTTGCCCTATTGATATGAAACGGATTTTGATAACCCTCTGCCAAAACTCAATGCAGGTTGTTGAGTAAAAGCATTATTTTGCTGCTAAACACCTTAAATCAGTTGGGGAGGTTTGAAGCTCCTACATTAGATATTAGACAAAGTAAAGATGAAGAGCGATTGGTTATCTTCCATGGGTTCTGATGGAGTTCATCCTGACATCTTTTCGTTGGAGCCATTTGTATTTCATAACCTTGGGTCTCATTTATTTTCACAGCTACATTCATTTGCGGACAATTCTATTTACCAGTCGAGAAACTTATATGTGCCGGGAAGTTTGGCTCTTCAAGAGGCATTTAATCGTATATCAGGAATTGCTGGTGCTTTTTTAGTTTGGTTCTGTAGTGGAACCAACTCAAAGATATCCCGGGATATAGCAGGTTCTCAATTTAGAAGTAGCGGGGCTTCTATGCAGGTCAAGCCTATGTCTTCTGTTGGACATAATCTAGTTGGGTTTCACTTCAGCTTTAGATCAGAAAGAAAATCTATTGCCCCCGTGGCCTTAGCCAAGATTTCTAGTTCTGCAATGAGGCTACTTTGGAGAGAAGTGAAAAGGCTTCAATCAAATCCTGTGCTGTCTCTAGCTGCAGTATTGGTACCACCAATTCAAAACTTGTAAGTCACACTAAAAGATATTTACTCAGCTTGAATCATTCTGGGCGTGGGAATTTTTTCTCGTTGTTTTACAATGATGAGCTTGTTTCCATGTTATTTACTGCAGATCATCAACGGTGCTGACCGGTCCACTTGAGAATACTGAGGTGTCAATGCATGGAGGCAAGGACCAAATCCCTTGTGAGGTTAAGAAAAAGGGATGTGCTCAACTATCTTTTCCTGAATTGAACCTGACGAAGCATGTGGTTGAGCCTAAAACTGGCATTGAGTTTCCCATGATCTTGAACAATGTAGTAGATGAAGAGCAGGATGTCAACTTAAACTCTGAGGTCAGTATTCAATTTTCAAATTTTTCTGGTTTTTTCTCCTCTTGCTTATCAATAGGTAATAGGATTAATTTGTGCCTTAATGCATTTGCTCGTGAAAATTATTTCATCTGGCTTTTGATATATTGTTTTCTTGAAAAAATACATAGCTAGTGTGTAAGCTCAGAAATGTATAATTGACTGAAAATTAGCAAGGTAGTTAAAAATAACCTGCTGTATAGGAGGCTTTTTGTGTGAAAATCTTTAGTTTTTTCCTCTATTAAATTTTGTCTAGTAATCACGCAATATGAATTGTGATGGGTTAGACTGTGACTGGTTTTTTCTTTACCTCTCTTCTGGAGGTCCGTTTGATTGTCATTTGTTTCAATGACCTTTCCCAAATGCAGTCCTTGAGGGTTCATATCTTTACATCAACTAACATAAGCTTCTAAATTTGCTTCAGGTCCTGGTTGGAACTGGGTCCAGAACCATGACAATAGTTAAAATCAAGTCTTTAAAGATCTATGCATTTGGTTTTTGTAAGTTTTCTTGAATACTTGGTACTAATTGTTACATGGTAGTGTCAGCAAAATTATTGCCATATATTGAACCACTCTCATTCTTTAACAGATGTTCATCCTCACTCCCTCTGTGAGAAATTGGGTCCAAAATATGCATCATTTTCTGCTGGTGAGCTGAATAACTCCCATGGTTTCTACAAGGATCTTCTTAGGTATTGAAAATCATTTATGCTATCTGTATATTAAGTTTATCAACTTAGGAGGTTCCCTTTTTTTGGTGACGGTGATTGTAATTGATCATCATAAAGTACAAAGGGGCATTTTACAGACCAATCATGAGTCATCTAGCACATGCATCTGAGTTGCAAACTTATGTTGATTGATTTCATGGTTAAGATGTTGACTTTGCTGTGTGTGTTGGGCTTTTTATCACAGGGAGGATGTTGAAATGACTGTGAGGCTTGTCGTGAATTGCAAGGGGATGAAAATCAACACCGTGAAAGAGTTAGTAATTTTGTTTCACTTCTCAGCTGAGGATTTTTTTTTTAATTTTAAAAATAAGGAAATTCTTACTTGATTTTAGAGTCTGTTTTGCTAGTTAGATTGGGTTTTGAATTTTCCTCTAGGTTTTTAAGTTGTATTGTTGCATGATTATGACACTTCCAAATTATTTTGCACTATTTAAAAATTCTGTTGTTGGATTCTCGATTGATGAATATAGTCAACAATTAACTTTTCCCTTTTAGCATATCTGAACCTTGATGTTTAAATGTAATCTGGTTGTCATTGGATCAAGTATATCAATTTATGCAATTTTATATGGATGCAAACCTAGACGAAGGTGAATCAAGCAGGTCATTTCTCTTTTAAAGCATCCTCAATAGTACTTTAAAAGTCTTAGACATTGAGTCGATGGTGTAAGTGACGAACTGCTAATCTTTTTCTTTCTATTTTCTTTTTGCGGTTCATTGCAGAGCTTTTGAGAAATCCCTTCGAGCTCGCTTAGTTAAGGTAATTCACAGCCACTGGTAAAATAGTTTTTTGGTTGTTTCTCCACGGACTAATTCAAACTGTTCCCTTGGCTTCTTTGCTTAGACAAATCCAAGTACAGATTTTTGTTGCCTGAGGAAATTTCGTTCATACTTCACACAAGATATTCCATTACCTTTGGTAAGCCATATACCAATCTGCATTCTTTCTTCTCTATTTTGAGGATCGCTTAGGGTTACTTTTGCTTTATTACAATGTTTCAGGGGACAACAATCAATTTTCGACGGACAGCTGATGGATGTCTGATTACTGAAAGTGAGCATGAGTACTAATTGGTCGAATTTATGAATTTTTTGACACTAAATTTATACTATTCTCTTAGGCCTTTGGTTTTCTTGACAAGAAATAGCGTAACAAAATTCTTTTTTTGCCTTCTTGTTTGTCTGTCCGTATTGTTTAGAGGCAGTTCTAACTTAAATTATTGACGTTTCACTGCTAAAGTGTTGGTTTTATGTACAGTTGGAGGGAATCACATTGGAAGTGTCCCCAGCAAAGATTTATGTCGTAAGTCATATTCAGATTTCGGGTTGAAATCTAAGACCATGTATTTAATATAACATTCCTTTGTCAAGTATTAAACCAAAGTAAGTTTTTATCATGTTTTGCAGGGGCCTTCTTTGACATGTACATTGGGGATGAACCTGTATCTGAGCAAACAAAAGAAGAGATTGGCAAGAACGTTGTTAATATCATTAGAAGGTGTTGAAATGGCTTCATTTTCGACCTCCAATTGTCTTGGTTTTTGGAATGGACAATTGGCAACCGGTGGCATATACCATCTGGTTGATGGCATGAGCAGTGGCTATTCGAATATGGAATTAGATCTGCCTTTAAAGTTTAGATCATGATTTGGGGTTACACTGGACGGTCATGGCTTATACTTTTCGAGGTTTGCCCCCTTCTTCAAATTTGATTGTCACTCAGTTATTTTTTTTTAGATCAATTGAGGGTAAGCATTGTTTCCCCGCCCACATACTAGATGTATAATAATTTTATTGAAAGAAAAGAGGGTAGTGAATCACTAGTATCACTCGTTGTGCTTAGCTGAAAGCAATAGGCCGAGGTGATGGTGAGGCTCTGAACCGTTGATGGGACCTGGTTCATTGACTCTGATATGCAACATGCATCTGTTCTTTTGATTACTATCTTGGTCTTGCCCACCTCTTTATACATGGAGGGGTTTAGCACTTCAGCAGCAGCAATGGAGTTCATAGGTATATGAATCCATGGCACTGATTTTTCAGTGAAATTGGATAAATATCGTAAAAGCAAATGAAATTTTTTATGGCATGACCATGGATGAGAATGGAATGGACGCAGCGAGGTGGAACATGAACAGCTTACCTGGGCGACCTCTTTTAGAAACAACTTGCAACTATTGAATAATTTTAGCTATTTCTCGGAGACTGTTTGCTAAGCGGTTTGAAGAAAATTAGGGAGTCTGTTGGCAATGGCATCTGTCAATGGTTTGGTAATTGATAGGCAGCAACGTGTGTGCACTCTCCAATTGGGCTTAAGTTATTACGAATTTAGGACCTGGGAGAATGATAATTAAGAGAATTAATGTAAATGTAAAACAAGGGTCAGTGTACAGTTGAAACTTCAAATTTACCACTTAAACTACTGTATTTAATTGTCATTCTCCCCTTGGATTTTGTTTGACATTCAAGGATCCTTTGTATTCATTTAAAAGGATCCTTTATTTAATTTAAAGGCAGATTTAAAGGACATGAATTTTATTGACGCATTTATTTGTGTAATTTGATTCTTTAAGAATGAATATTAAACTTCAAAATGAAATTTTAAAAATAAAATCAAAAGCCAAACAATTTTTGGATTCAACGTGAGTTTTAAGGACCGAGCCAGGTAGCCGGTTGGCGGTTTAAGCCATCCAAATTTCAGTTCGGCTCAAACCAAACACATCCAAAATGTGACTGCTGGGGATTGGGATGAAATGATGGAGGGTGGTATGAGTAATGGAATAAATAAAGAAGTGAAGGGGGTGAGGGATACATTTTCCTAATGGGATCAGCATCCAAATCTTGGTGTGTCTAAACAAAGCAATCGTGTTACCCAGTAGGGGAATTGGACGCCCAACGCAATAATATAGTGAAATTGATTGATTTAAAAAAAATAATCATTTAATCTTCATAATTTTAACTCAATTGTAATTTAATATCTCAACTTCAATTCAT
>NW_026557537.1:0-18718 GCF_029017545.1 Prosopis cineraria | reverse complement strand
AATGAAAGGTATTTTTAAAAAATTTATATTTTATTTTGAATAAAATAGAGTTGTAAAATGCATTTGATGAGTTTTATTAATATATGTAATTTTTGTCTAAAAATATTTTATAATTTTAGATGGAAGAAGTATGACACTTGCTCTATTGTTATTCTTTTTTATTTCTTTGATTCTCGTAATAAACAATGAGTAGCTTAATTGTTTGAGTCTCAAATAATTATGGATACATGTATTAAAGTACTTAGTCACACTCATTGTAGTCTTTGATTTTAAAAGTTAAATATTTATTTATTTATTTATTTTTAAGAAAATTAGCTATAATGCACGCTTCTTCTTCTTCTTGGTTTTTGTTTTTGTCTATCAAAGATTTGGTCCCTGTTAGCCGAATACTTACAATTTAAACTTATCCACGTTTTCATCATCATTTTACGTACATCCTTTTACCTTCTTTCCTTTCCTTTTTTGTCCTTCTATGGATAAAAGATTCATTCAAAAAAGGTATGGAAGTAACCTGCCAGCCGCCAGCCCCTTGAATAACGATCACCCCAACTTCAAGAGAGCAGTGACAAATAAATACCGCTAAATGAAGTAAATATTTTGAAGTGCTTAAGGCTTGTCTAACATAATTATTTTCTAAAATTATGATTCTGACCCTCAAAAGCTTAATCGTTAAAATCTAAGCTGAAAAGTTGTTAGTAACGAAAGTAAAGTTATGAACATAAAAAATAGGTATTTGTTTAATTACGTAACAAGAAGTACACTTCTTATATTAAGAACGTCAACTTAGTGATTAATAATTTCAGTTTAAATTTAATAACATAGCTAATCATAAATTTAGTTTAGTCATGCAATAGCTTTTGTTTGTCTTGACAGCTATACTTTGTATTATTTTGTAGATGGTCAGAAATGTTCACAAAAAAATTTATGACTGTGGGATTTAAAAATAATTATCTCACTTTGTGGTGCTATTTTGCCATTTGTTAATTTTGAAGGGATTTATTTGTCAAGTGGATTTGTTTAAATATAAAGAATAAAATAACATTTATAAGTAATTGTCTTGAGATTTACCAATAGTTATTAACCGTTATTTATGAATTAAAATAACCTTCATATATTCATTTTTCTTTTTTGTTTTTTTTTTTTTTTGGTTTGTAGTATGTGGTTCGGTCCAATCAACTCCCTTAAACCAAATAGTTGACCAAATTGGTTAACAACTGGCTAACCACCAATAAAAACTAGCTTAACAAATAAAAAGCAAACCAATTGTAAGCTTATGAATTGGATTAAACTTTTTAAAATTTTCCCTCCTTACCCTCCCCTCCAAAACCTTTCTCCCAAATTGGGGGATCCCCCTTCCCCTGCATTCCTGCCCCTCCCCTCCAACCAAACATAGCTTAAATGGAGAATTTTCTATCTTTTGATGTGGCACTCTATGGTTTTTAACAACAGCACTTGTTTTCTTCGTTTTCCATTTTTTCCCATAATTTTTGATGAGTTATTTTAATTATTTATTGAATTTTTTTTAGTGTGAGCGCATATAATTAGTCCATATACTTCAAATTATTTATCTGTATTTTTTAAACTTCATTATAATTAATTTAATTTTAAAAAATCTTCAAAAAGTGCTTGATACTTTGTCATTTCCATATATATAATGAATGAGTGCTTTTAAATATATTAAATAAGTTCAGATATATTTTACAAAATTTCATCTTTAATATATTAAATAAGTACTTTGTCATTTTCCCTTAATGATTAGGGATAAAATTAATATCTAATTAGTCATAATTAAATAATATAAGTTAATTAAAATATATAAAAACATTTATATTTTACTAAGATCTTTTAGCAATGATGTACAAATTCATAGACTGTACTGTCATTTTTTTTCCCTTAACACATTAAAATTGCAGCATATCAATCTATAAATTTGGAAAATTCCATATCCATATGATAGACCAAATTCCAATGCAGTTATATGATCAGTTTTAATATACACAACTTTTAGCCCCAAATCTCAAGTTAATTTATATTCCACGTTTTAACCCTAACAGATATGATAGATTTTATTATTATTATTATTATTATTATTATTATTATTATTATTCATTCTAAGAGAGCGACATTCAATGCATGCATACTCGTCCATTCCATACTTCAGCTTTAGTCCTAATCCTATGATGAGCACTTGTCATCTTGCGAGAATTCGAATTCGCCACACGTCATGATTACGATGGTAGTTCCATATATTCTCTCTGATATATAATAATGTAAAATATTGATAATTATTTCACAATTAAAAAAAATTAATTGAAACCATTAATTTTTGTTAAAAATTATAGATATCTTTTCAATTATGCATTTGTTAAATGCCCTACATAGATATTTCAATAATGATGACAATTGAAATTTTAAGAGATTATTTTTTAAAAAGAAGTGAAAAATAAAGTTAATTTATAGTTAAAAAAATTATAACATTTATTCATATTTTACATCTTGGACGATTAAGTACAATTTCTAAAAGTATATTATTTCTTTCCTGATAAGAGAATTTGCTCTCTCACAAGCTACCAGTAAAAAAAAAAAAACAAAGGTTATTTGGTCAGTCTTTGTCAAAAAAAAAAGGCCAAAAAAAGTTTTTTTTTTTTAAATGCCAATGCGCTTTTCACATGAGCAATGCCCAGAGTCTCATGCCTTGGCATTGCCCTTTCACTTGAAATTAAAGGTGCTCATGAATTCAGTTTGATTTGATTTTAGATAAAAATCAAACTGAACAGAACCAATCAATTTATTTATGAGCGAAATTGATTAGTTTTTATGAAAATTAATTTGGTTTAGTTTTTGTTTTGATTTAGTTTGGCTTGGTTAAGGTATGAACTAAATTTCAATGAATTTATTTAATTTTTTTCCTTTTTCTCATCTTTATAATAGTTGGATTTCTTTTAATTTGAATTGCATTATGCATGGTTGGCTCTTTTATTATATGAAAGGTTCTTGTTTATTCCATGCTTTATTTCAATCGTAACATGCATATTTATGGAAAGTCTTTAAACCTTAATTAATCACATATCTTACACATTCATGTTCATTCTTTTTATTTAATTTTTGCTTAGTCTCAAATGAATCAAAGATAAAAATATATGTTCATATTATATTAATCTTACTCATCTCTTCATTTCATTGGCCGTGAGTGTACTATATTTTCATGATCTCATCAATTTACTTGTGCCATTCAAAATATATATATATATATATATGTATATATTATGCAAATTAATTTTATGATTGCAAGTAGTAGAAAATCAAAATAATGATGGTGATCTACTAATCATCTTCATGATTATATTAGATGCATTATTTGAATCCTCATGGAGAAAATTCATCACCTAATAGCAAGTATCAAACAAACAAATATCTCAAGTCTAAATATCCAAAATTTCAAATATCATACTATTTAATATTAATATTTATATTCTTAGTTCCATACGCATTATACACATATATTGAAAACACAATATCTATCTCTCAATGTTATAATATATAGATATTAATTAGATAGATATTACATAAATAAATAATATTTTTGAATTAGGCTTGGTTCAAGTTTTGTTTGGTTTTTAGATCTTAAAACCAAAACCAAACTGAACCAATCAGTTTGTATGTTATAAAAATTGAAGCAGACTTGATCAATGATCAGTTTGATTTGGTCTTTTCAATTTGAATTGATTTTAAACACCATTACCTAAAATGCCACCGTTTGATGATAATAACTTACGCTACTTTTTGCCTTGATATGACGGATTCATCTTATTTATTGCTTGAATTCAAAGCTTTTATTACATTATTGCTTCAATTGTATTATCTTCTTTTTAAATTATAAAATATTTTTTTAAAAAAAATTACCGCGTTAAAATATAAAATATTTTGATAAAAATAAAATTTTATTATTAAAATTTTTTAATATTATTTTTTTATTATATCCTCTTTCTTCAATATTTTTATAAATAAAATATTAAATAAAAGATATTTTTAAAATTTTATATTTTTATTTTGAATAAAATAGAGTTATAAAATACATTTAATGAGTTTTGTCATTATGTGTGATTTTTATCCAAAAGCAGCTTACAATTTAAGACGGAGGAATTATGACACTTGCTCTATTGTTATTCTTTTTTATTTCTTGGATTCTTGTAATAAAATCCACAATGAGTAGCTTAATTAATGTTTGAGTCTCAAATAATTACGGATACATGTGTTAAAGTAAGTCACACTCATATTGTATTTGATTTTAAAATTTATAATTTTTTTTAAGAAAATTAGTTATAATGCACGTTTGTTTTTTAATCTATCAAAGATTGGGTCCCAGTTAGCCGAATACTTACAATTCAAACTCATGCACGTTTGTCATCATCATTTTTATTCACATCCTTTCTTTATTTTTTTTTTGTCCTTTTTTGGATTAAAAAATTAATTCAAAAAAGGAATGGAAATAGCCCGCCTGCCGCCTCCCCCTTGAATGACGGTCACCCCAACTTCAATAGAGTAGCGATAAATAAATACCTCAAAATGAAATAATTATTTTGGAGTGCTTAAGGCTTATCTGACATCTTTTTTTTTGTAAAATTATGATTCTGAACCTCAACAAAATAATAAAAAGTGTAGTTATTAAAATCTAAATTAAAAAGTTGTTAATAACAAAAATAAAGTTGTTAATATAAAAATATAATTATTTGGTTAATTATGTAACAAGAAGTACAATTTTTATATATCCACGTCAACTTAGTAATTAAAAACCTTAGTTTAAATATTAATAACATAGCTAATAATAAATTATTGAAAAAATATAATTTTAAATTCTTGCACTTTGATCGTATTTTGCTTTATATTTATGTACTTTTTTTGATATTATAAATCCTTATACTTTTATTTTTTGGCATCTTAAATCCTTCTAAAGTCCTTACACTTTATTCATTTAGTAACTTAGAACATCAAAAAATAAAAATATAGAGACCTAAAATATAAAAAAAAATACAGGGACTTATAGTAAAATGTGAGTAAAGTAAAGAAACTCAAAGTTATGCTTTCCTTAAATTTAATTTAGTCATGCAATAACTTTAATTTGTCTTAACAACTATACTTTCTATGATTTTGTAGATGGTCAAAAATGTTCGCAAAAAATTTATGACTGATAAGTCTCCTGGGATTTCAAAATAATTATCTCACTTTGTGGTGCTCTTTCACCATTTGTCAATTTTGAAGGGATTTTTTTGTTAAGTGGGTTTTTGGTTAAATAAAAAGAGTAAAATAAGATTTACATATGATTGTTTTGAGATTTACGAGCAGTTGTTATTATGTTCATAATTAACTTTCCATCAATTCCTTGCTTTTCAAAATTTTATAGGTGAGTATATGTACTGATTGACCAAATATTCACATGATAGAATTAAGATTCATAATTTGCTCCTCCAAATTTTTTCACAACTTTTGAAAAATATTATTTACAGATAAAGTTTAATAAGTAATGGATTGTTAATATAGACTTATTGTTTAGCAAATAATGACTTGTTATTGGTCATTGTTTGTAAATAACATTCTTCAAACGTCAAGCTTGAATGCAATTTTTTCAATTCTCAAATTTCTTTCCTAAGAACATATCACAGGTTGTTTTCTTTAATTCCTCCAATCGGTTTGACTAAATTTTGAGAACAAAAAATCACAAATGATTGTTTTGATATTCAAAACTAACTGTTGCATATCCAGAATCAACTCTCATTGAACCCAAGTGGCTTTTTAGCGAGTACATGTACTAGCTGACCAAAAATTCATATGTCATTTCTAGGATGCAACATTGACTATAGTAAATTCCCAAAGTTACCTTTCTAAGAAGCACAAGTTGCTTCTCTTAATTTTATAAAATGATTTGTTTATATATTAATAAATACAAAAATTCATAAGTGATTAGTTTGAAATTCATAATTGACTGTCGTATATTCACAATTGACTCTTCAATAAATTCCAAGTGGTTTTTCAAAATTTCAAAACTAAGTTTGATGTTTGATCAACTATTTTTTGCATTTTTTATAAGGGAAATTTTGCAAACTCAAATATGTTTTTAATTGTAAGCAAGGTCGACCATAGTACTTTAATAGGATTTCAATAATTTAATGTCTAAAATTATCATTATTGTATCTATGGGAACTGCAATTGTCATTTTCCCTTAGTGATTAAGGATAAAATTAATATCTAATTAGTCATAATTAAAATAATATAACTTAACTAAAAAATATTTATATTTGACTATGATTTTTTAGCACTGATGTACAAATTCATAGACTGTCATTTTGTCTCATTAACACATTAAAATTGCAGCATATTAATCTATAAATTTGGAAAATTTCAGCATTTTAAATGACTGACCAAACCTATTGAATTAGAAACCAACTCCTAGTCTGATCCGGTCAATCCCCTTAAACCGAATAGTTGACCAACCAGTCAACAACTGGCTAACCCCAAGTAAAAACCAGCTTAACAGATAAAAAGCAAATCAATTGTAAGCTTATGAATCAGATTAAACTTTTTTTTTAAAAAAAAAGAAGGCAAAAATTGTAATTTTCACACGGGTAAAGACTTGTGATCTTTGGATTTAGACAAGCTAACCCCATGCCAACGCCCGCTGCGCCCTCTGCGCATACACCCTCCGGTCATATTACGGGCAATCATCTAAGTGGAGAATTTGCTATCTTTCGATGTGGGACTCGGGGGGTTTTAACATCAGCACTTTGTCTTCTTCGCTTTCATTTTTTTCCCCCATAATTTTTGTTGAGTTATTTTAATTATTTCTTGAATTATTTCTTTAGTGTGAGCGCATATAATTAATCCCTATACTTCAAATTATTTATCTGTATTTTTTAAACTTCATTATAATTAACTTACTTTTAAAAAATCTTCAAAAAGTGCTTGATACTTTATCATTTCTATATACATAATGAATAAGTGCTTTTAAATATATTAAATAAGTTCAGATATATTTTAGAAAATTCAATCTTTAATATAACATCACATGACATTAAAAATATATTAATTAGTCATGCTTGGTTCAACCACAATCTGACCGTCAATTCTTGAATCAATGTCTTGTCCGATTCAATGATCGATCCGATTTTTAAAACCTTAGAAAATTTCATATCCATTAGATAGATCAAATTCCAATGCAATTATTGATCAGTTTCAATTAACACAACTTTTAGCCCCATACCTCAAGTTAATTTATATTCCACGTTTTTAACCCTAGCAAATATGATATATTTTGTTTTTTGCATTCTAAGACAGCGGCAGTCAATGCATGCGTAACCGTCCATTTCACACTTTAGCTTTAGTCCTAATGCTATATGATGAGCACTTATTATCTTGCGAGAATTCGAATTCGCCTCACGTTTTGATTGCAGTGGTAGTTCTTTAAATTATCTCTGACATATAATAATATTGAATATGGGTGATTATTTTCCAGTTCTAAAAAAATTTGTTGAAACATTAATTTTTAAAAAATTGTATACATCTTTTCAATTATACCCTAATTAAATGTTCTATAATAATGTTTTAATAATAATGAACGTTGAAATGTCAAGAGATTATTTTTTTAAGAGAAATAATAAATGAAGTAAAGTTATAGTTGAAAAAAAAAAGCTATAACAATTATCTAATACCTTATATTTTGGACTAAGTAAATTTTTTATTTTAAAAAAAATCCCTTTCCATATGGGAGAGTCGATTCTTGTAAAATTCACAATTAGTAGCTTAAGGTTCGAGTCTGAAATAATCACGGATACATGTATTAAAGTTAAAATAAGTCGCACTCAAACTGTAGTCTCTTTAATTTGATTTTAGAAGTTATAATATTTTCTTAAGAAAATTAATTATAATACACGTTTTTTTAATTGTCAATATTACTTTGATTTGGTTTTGTCTTCCTCAGTTGGTTCCCAGTCAGTCGAATTAATGCTTATTATTTAAACTTATGCACGTTATATTTGATGGTCGGGGATAAGATCGATGTTAGGTGGACTATGATTAAAATAATATAATTTAATTAAAATATATAAAATATCTACATATGTTTAACATTGATATGCAAATTCATAGACTGTTGCTTTCCCTGGGCGTTGATTGACATTCTCCTGTTATTTTTCTCGGATTACGTAATGCATGCACTGTTACATAAATGAAATTTAGGAGCACACATTTAGTAACAAGTATCATAGCAAATGCTCTTAAGCGTGTGTTTGCTCTGAGGAAACGCTACCTCATATATTTTATTTTATTTTATTTTTTAAAAAATATATATTCAAGAGGTAGTGTTTCTTTCAAAGAAAAAGCTATACATCTTGTCGTGCGATCCTCTTTTAAGTCTATATATTCCCTAGTAGTATTTATAAGTTAGGCAGAGAGTATTTAAATTAATGACGTTGTGAGAAGAGGCAGCAGCTTTTGCTAAAGTATATTCGTGTTGGTAGGAGATTTATCTGAATATGGCCGATGTAATAATTAGTTACATGCCAAAGAGATAACATCGCACCGGTCCAATCCCTAAGCACGTACTTCCATTATGTCCTTGTTGAAAGATTAAATTGAATACTTCCAATCGCAGTAATAACTAAGAATCTAAGAACAATCTTTTAATTTGTCTCGCGCGGTGGCTAATTATGGGCGAGGATTACTACTAATTAAACTTTACTCCACTGTTTCATACATTTTAAAAAAAATTAATTTTTTTTAATATTATAAAAAAGTGAGATGTGCTTTCATTCTTACCCTTAGCTTTAAATAATAATACGACTACATTAAATACATTCATGCTGATAAAGAAGAGATAAATTTAGAAAAAAGAGTTTAATTATTATAAAGTGTCCTATATTTTAGATCAAAAATTACTTCTATAAGTATTTTATAAATAAAATCGATGAGAGTATAACACACGTTTTTCATCATCAGTCAATATAATCAAGATAAGATGGTTTCGTTCTGGAACTAACAGGATTAATTAGTAGTCTTCCTTCATCATTCCACTTGTAATGTATATGTCTATATATAGACCTGACAAAGGGAGAGCGAGATATATACCGTCCTTCAGCAATCAACAAATTCATTTCCAAGTCTAATAATCAAGCAAAATGGTAGGCATTATATCATCATCTTCATCATTTTCTTCCCTCATTAGCATGCTCATGGGTTCTTACTCTTTGGTTTGTGGTCAGGGGTCCTTGGGAGCAGTAATTTCATTAGGACCTTGGGGAGGTCCTGGTGGCGACAATTGGAGTTTCAAGGCAAGCCGAGGGATAACACAGATAATCGTCCATGAAGATGTTGTTATAAAATCCGTTTTTTTCAAAGACGCCAATGGTTATGTTTCTGGAAAATTCGGCAGTGCTGGGGGTCAAGAGAGGAAGGTGATCACTTAATTGCTTAATTAATTGATTGAATATATTCAATTACAATTGTCATTTTAATTACTTACCTTATTATGATGTAATTGTAGACTGAAATTCGTTGGCCTTCAGAATATTTGAAATCCATACGCGGGACCTATGGAAATCACACTGGAAATCTAGTAATTAGGTCCCTATCGTTGATCACAAATCTGACCACTTATGGACCTTTTGGAACAACTGCTGGTGGCGAGCCTTTCTCTATCCCAATAGCAGATAGTGTCATTGTTGGGTTCCATGGGAGAGCTGGTTTTTTCCTGGATGCAATTGGCATTTTTGTGCAACCGGTAAGTAATTTTTTTTTTCTTACCTCACTGTTTTTACATTCATACATATACTCCCTCTTCCAGTCTAAAATGTAAGCATTTTTTTCACATAATCTTGATTGAAAATATGAGCAACTTATTCTGTAAAAGAATTTTTTTTTTTACTTTATCCCTTGTGTGTAATAACCTAGATACTTGTATTTGTGAATTTATGATATTTTTCTCACTTATCATATATTGGAACTAATGGAGAAAGGAAAAAATAATATATATTTTCATGAAAATAACATTTTTATTAGTTTTGATATGATTGTTTAAAGCTTATATTTTTAACAGGAAAGAATATATACATACATATATATATATATAAGGGAGAATGACATCAAAGTCACAAAGGATTGATGACTACATATAAGCTGCAAATATTAATTAGTTATTGAATATGAATTACAAATATTAATTTAAAAAGTTGCAAATATGAATATCATCAATTACAATTTATATGTCTTTTTTTTTATAATTGAGACTGTAGAATTTACAATTATTTAAATCGATATTTACAATTTATTTTGAAAAAATTTTTATCAAGAAGTTATTTATCATTAATTTTATCTCCTGACATTTAATTGTCATTTTCCTCATATGAAATATATAATGGATATCATGTATATGTATTACATTTAATTTGATTCTTCTTAGAAGCATAGACTACATATATATATATATATATATATGACAGTTGGTTTTGGTTTAGGTACAAGCGGATGCATCTGGAAGCATTTCATTTGGGCCTTGGGGTGGCTCAGGTGGAAAAGCATTTGATTTTAGAGTGGGAAGTTGGATAAAAGAGATCATTGTTGATGCACCAAAAACCAATATCAAGTCCATCGCTTTTACCGACGCCAATGGGCACAAGTATGGAAAATTTGGTGGCAAGGATACAGATGGAACTAGCGATGAAAAAAAAGTAAGTCGGGAATTTATTTTATGCAAGGCTGGTAATTCTGATCAATCCAAATAAACTTAGAAATTTAAGGTTGGGCTTAGTAAAATAACGTAATTCTATTGTTCGAGCCAACTGGAATATCTTTCAAAAAATTTGGACTAAGCCAATTAAATTTGGGCTTTGTGATAATACCCAAATAACAATTAAATTTTTTAAAAATATATTTAAAAATAATAAATATTAATTAATTCTTTAAGTTTTAGTTTAATTTATATTGAGGAATCATATATTTGAACATATTATTATAGATAGTTTAAGTTTTAGTTTAATATTGTTATATTTTATTATATTTAATCTATAAAATATCTTAAAATAATATTTAAAATCTATTTTAATCTTGATTTCTAACCTGGTTCTAATGAGCTCTGCCTGCCCATATTACTAGTTCCAATTTGATGCATGGCATGCATGCACAGGATAGGAAATCAAATGAATCATTTCTTGCAAATATATAGATCATCCTTATTTGGTCAACCCAAAATTTACTATGCCTACGTATATTTATGTTCCATGATGCAATTTTGACTTGCTAATTAATGTGTAGATTGAGATTAACGGACTTTCAGAGTATCTGACATCAATCAGCGGGACATATGGAAATTACGTTGGACTCAATGTGATCACATCATTATCATTCACAACCAATCTAACCACGCACGGACCTTTTGGGGCCTCCACTGGGACTTCTTTCTCCTTACCAATACAAGGTTCTCTTGTTAATGGATTCTATGGAAGAGCAGGCGATTTCCTTGATGCAATTGGCATCCATGCCAAACCGGTAAACATTTTTTCCTATAATATATATTAATAGGAAATATATAATTTTACTATGGCAAATAAGTGGAAATGATGATGATGATGATGATGATGATGATGCAGTGGGATGACATAGAAGAAAGCATTTCAATAGGTCCATGGGGAGGCTCAGGTGGGAGTCCTTGGAGTTATGCAACAAATGAAGGCATAAACCAGATAGTCATCAATGTCGGGTCAAACATCAAGTCCATATCATTCCAAGACACAACTGGTATTGCCTCTGCAACATTTGGCGGCAACAATCCCAATGATCTTGGTGAAAGGAAAACTGTAAGACTTGTTCTGTTTACGGGAAAAAAACTTTGTTAATTGAGCACTTGTATATATTTTGGTTTAATTTATATGCATGATGATTTGCTGCAGCTTCAAATTAACTGGCCTTCTGAGCACCTGATATCCATAAGTGGGACTTATGGAGCATTTGCAAGGCTGCAAACGATCACGTCGCTGTCATTCACTACAAATCTAGCCACATATGGTCCTTTTGGAAGCAGTTCAGGCACTTCTTTCTCCATCCCTATAAGCAATAATACGATCGTTGGATTTCATGGAAAGGCTGGTGACTACCTTGATGCCATCGGCATCTTCGTCAAACCTGAAAATGCCATCTAATTTATGATTTATACGAATGCCCCTTGCAATATTTACTGCTATGATGTGTCGGTGTGCGAGTGCTTTTTTAGTTGTCACGTACGGTTGCTTTCAAGGGTTTTTAATAATTGCTCTTGTTTTCAAGGGTTTTATTGGATCTGTATCCATGTTGTCGCGACTTTAGCGGAATAAATGTACTACTGCTGCTTTTAGAGGAATAAAGAGACTCCGATCTATATCCACTCGGATGTTCTCTGATTTGATGCTTCAAATATACCTTTGGAATGACGTCCGCGCGCATAGGATAGAATCAGCAAGTTTGCGGTTATAATCAGCATCGATCATTATCATGTCCACACGTGCTGATAAGTCCTTAGAGATTCCTGAACAATTGTCTCATTTGTGGTACTATTTTGTCATTTGTCAATTTTTGAATGAAAGGAAAGATCTGGCAAAATCACAACAAAATCCCTCTGAATATATAAATGACAATTTAATCATTTAAAATATAATAATTTTTATAAAATTTTTAGGAGTTTTTCTGTAATTAATGAATCTATATAAATTATAAAACTGCTCTTATTAAAAATAAATAATTGATAAATTTTTTTTTATATTCACAACTTTTTTTCATAAATTCACAACAATACAATAGCACATCACAACATCTCATGTTAAATTTCTTATTAACTATTGTATTGTTGCGAATTTGAGAAGAAAAGTTATGAATATAAAAATAAAAATTATGAATCATTTATTTTTAACTAGGGCAATTTGTTAATTTATATAAATTCATTAATGATAGAAAAACTCCTAGAGATTTCAGAGAAATTATAACATTTTAAGAGACCAAATTTTTATTTATATATTTTAAAAGGATTTTGTTGTTATTTTTTCAAAGATCTATTAAATAATCAACAAAACTGTGTGAAAAATTTTAAGAGGATTTATTTGTCAAGTAGTTTGAATATTAAAAATAACGTAAAATATACAACTGATTATCTTGAGATTTACAACTAACTGCTGTATATTCATAATTAACTTTTCATCAAATCCCAAGTAGCTTTTCAAAATTTTATTAGGTGAGTACATGTACTGATTGATCAAATATCCACATGTTAGTATTAAAATTCAAAATTGATTCCCTTAAATTTTCAAGAAAAAATCATATCCAAGGACTTAACAAAAATATTATTCACATATAAGGATTAATAAAAAATAAATTGTTAGTTGTTAAAATGAAACATGAATTTGTTTTTCTTTAAACGGTGACTTGTTATTGGTCCTTGTCTGCAAAAAACATTCTTTAAAGGTCCTTGAATGTCATTTTCTTAATTCTCAACTTTTTTTTTTCCCCTCAAAATCACAAGTTGTTTTCTTTAATTTCTCAAATGGGTTTGACTAAATTTTGAGAACAAAAATTCACAAACGGTTGTTTTGAGATTCACAATTAACTGTTGAATATTCATATCCAACTATCCATTGAATCCCAAAGTGGCTTTTCAAGATTCCACAAGTGAGTATATGTACCAACTGACTCAAAATTCATATGTTGGTCCTTGGATTCACAATTAACTCCAGAATATTTCCAACTTACTTTTTTAAGAATCACAAGTTGCTTCTCTTAATTTTGCATGTAGTTTGTTTATATATTAATAAATACAAAAATTATAAGTAATTAATTTGGGATCATAATTGACTATTGTATATTCACAACCGACTCTCCCACAAGTCCTAAGTGGTTTTTCAAAATTTCACAACTAACATCAATGTTTGATCAGCCATTTTTCGCATTTGCTTATAAGGGCAATTTTGTAAACTCATATATATGTTTAATTGCAAGCAAGGACCATGTTCCGGTAATAGGATTTCAATAATGCAAGGTTGTCATTTTCCCTTAATGATTAGGGATAAGATTAACATCTGATTAGTCATAATTAAAATAATGTAATTTAACTAAAATATAAAAATATTTATACTTGACTATGATTTTTTTTTAGCACTGATCATTAACACAATAAAATTGCTGCATATCTATTTATAAATTTTAAAAATTTTCATACCCATATGATAGACCAAATTCAACACAACTTTTAGGCTCAAAACCTCAAGTTAATTATATTCCAAGGTTTTAGCCCTAACAGATAGGATAGATTTTGTTTTTGTTTTTTTGTTTTTTTGTTTTTTTTTTTTTTTTTTGCATTCTAAGCGAACGGTATACAGTGCATGCATACCGTCCATTTCATACTTTAGCTTTAGTCCTTATCCTATGATGAGCACTTATTATTATTTTCTCTCTGATATATAATAATATTAAATATTGATAACTACTTCACATTTTTTAAAAAAATTGTTTGAAATATTAATTTTTTAAAAAATTATATACATATTTTCAATTATACCCTAATTAAATGTCCTATAACAATGTTTTAATAATGATGACAATTGAAATTTTAAGAGATTATTTTCAAAAAGAAATAATAGATGAGGTAAAGTTATAACTGAAAAAATTATAACAACTATTCAATACCTCATATCTTGGACTAAAAACATTTCTTGAAAAAAAAAAAAAAAGAATCCCCTTACCATAGGGGAGAGTCGACTCTTGTAAAATTCACAATTATTAGTAGCTTAATGTTCGAGTCTGAAAGATTTACGGATACATGTATTAAAGTTAAAAAGTCACACTCATACTGTAGTCTATTTGATCTTAGAAGTTATATTTAAAAAAAAATTATAATACACGTTTTTTTTTAATTATCTAGATTACTTTGATTTGGTTTTGTCTTCCTCACTCGGTTTCCAGTCAGTCGAATTAATGCTTATTATCTAAAGTTATGCACGTTTATTAAACCGGTGGATGTAGTATAGTTTAATGGTCCCTTTGGCCCAAAAAAAAAAAAGTATAGTTTAATGGTCAGGGATAAAATCGATGTTAGGTTAATTACGATTAAAATAGTATAATTCAATTAAAATATATAAAATATCTATATTTGACTTTGATGTTTAGCACTGATATACAAATTAATAGACTGTTGCTTCCCCTGGGCGTTGATTGACATTCTCCTGTTATTTTTCTCCGATTACACAATGCATGCACTGTTACATAAATGAAATTTAGGAGCACACATTTAGTAACAATTATCATAGCAAATGCTACTAAGTGTGTGTTCGCTTTTGCTCTGAGAAGACGCTACCTCATATTTTTTAATTTTTTTTAAAAAATATATATATTCAAGAGGTAGGGTTTCTTCCAAAGAAAAAGATGTACATCTTGTCATCCTCTTTTAAGTCTATATTCCTTTAGTAGTATTTATAAGTTAGGAAGAGAGTATTTAAATTAATCACGTTACTGTGAGGAGTAGCAGCACCTTCTGCTAAAGTATATTCGTGTTGGTAGGAGATTTCTCTAAATATGGCCGATGTAATAATTAGTTACATGCCAAAGAGATAACATCGCACTGGTCCGATCTCTAAGCACATATTTCAATTATGTCTTTGTTGAAAGATTAATTGAATACTTCCAATTACTTACCTTTTGGAACAACTTCTGGTGGCAAGCCTCTGTCTTTCCCCATAGCAGATAGTGTCGTTGTTGGGTTTCATGGGAGAGCTGGTGATAGAGGATGCGGAAGAAGAATCATGTTAATTTATAAATAAAAATCCTGAAACACAACAAAAAAACAAGAAAGGGACGAAATTTATGATGAAAATAAAAAATAAATAAAATAAATAATGAAATAATGATAAGAAGAAGATCCTCTAGAGTACCTATCTCTAGGAACTTTAATTTTTGGAGACACTACAAGAGTTGATCACGTTTTGATCACATCTATTTTTCACACGGGATGTCACGACAAATCATTAAGACTCATAATAGTTATAAACTCTAAAATTTCTTTTCTTTTTCCAAGAGGGAGTACGCCTAATATTTATATATTGGCTCACAAAAAAAACTATTTTCTAAAATTAAAACTATAATTTTCTAATACTAAAAGAAGAATAAAATAATATAAAATAAAGAAAAAAAATTTAGACACATAATTTAGGAGATGTCATCTAAAATTATAAGATTACAAAACTTAAAACATAATATATTAATTCTAATCTTTGATTAGCCTCAAAATAGAAAATTATGACTAATATTGCTCCTTAAGAAAGGGAGTTAAGTCAAAGGAACACTAAATTAGAAAATAATTAATGAGATAATTAAGAGATCATAAATGACTCAAAATCACACCACCCTTAATCTCTTCACGAGAGTTCCATGCCTCCTTGCGTGTAACAGGCTCCACTTATAACCTTTCTTGCATTGGGCTACAGTCTGCACTTCTTGGACTTGGCTCTTCTTGAATTTAGATTTGTAACACACCCTTCTTTATGGAATGGAACTTCTAAATGGATGTTTATATCACTATTCACGTCCATACGCACGCACGAGTTACTTGAGCAACCATTTGGGCTTGAATAATGTTCATTCACGTTTTGAAACTGCCATGGTCCATTAGGCAATGAATTTGAGCCCCAATTTAACATATTAAAGCTAAATTGGCCCAAGGGAACACGCATTGGCAGCAGGTCTTTTTTGTTTTATTTGCATCAACTTTCAAACTTGTGTCACTGTCTTGGTGTTTCAAAATTGTTTCTAGGGAAAATATAACTTTTAGTTCCAAAACCTTTTTCTCAATTATCAATTCATTCCCTGTACTTTGATTTGGAACACTTCAGTCTTTATAGTTTCTTGACTTGGAACAACCCAACCCTTAATAGCTTTTTGATTCAGTACAACTCAAGCTCTACAATCTCTCAACTCAATAAACTGTAAGGATGGAGTTATTTCTGTAGTTTAGGGACTGGAAGTTATATATCCCTTATCTCTCTCTCTCTCGCCCCCTCTCCCTCTAACCTATTTACTATTTGAACAGTTACTGGAGAGCTTCCAGAGGTCTTTTCCAACATTATCATTCCCGCCCTTGCCTGAACGGGGAGATTTCGACTTAAGGGACGTTTTAGAATCACCATACTTCTTTAACTAAGCAAGATCATCATCCTTCATTTGGCTTGGTGATTCTAACTATAGCATCTGATCTCTGAACGTGGCAAGAATGGCAGATCTTTCAGAAGTATTCATGCTAGAGGCTGTTACAGTGCCTGCATGTACCTTCAAAGCCAGCCAGAGTCTTGAGTAGTGAGGTGACATTCACCATTGAATTGAACTACTCGCTTGCTGATGTGCAGATGTGAGGATTTGGATTCTTGCCATGTAAATTTTAGAGAGAGAGATATTTTCCCCACGGGATCCATTTACATTGCGCAGTTCATCACTCGAGTCTGACACTTGATTTCCTATGAAACTCGGAGGATCTAACCTTCTTGTGAGCGAGGTTGTATACCAATACGAGATAATGTAGAATGTGGTAGAGGTTGCTTGAGAAGTTCTGCTCCCATATCACAATTTAATTGATTAGAAGTTAGCAATTTTTATGTATTTCTACATTTTTGATATTGTAACTACTACAAAAAATTGTTTGAACATGTGTACTCGCAGCACATAATGGATGTGACTTGTGTATTGCTTACAGAAGATGTAAATTTGCCCGATCATGCTACTGAATCTTTCCATCAAGTATCAACTTCTTGTAAGTGTAAAATGATGTCGTTGAATAGTATAATTCATGTGAAATTATGATATAATAGTTGGGCATGTTTTCATAGAATAAAATGAGTTGTTATGTTCATGGTTTACAAATAGTTGTATTGCATGTTGATTTAATTTTATGAGGGCAAATTTAGTTTTTTAATTCTTTAAAAACATGATGACCATACTTCGCATAGTTATGCTACTTAAAACAATGTTTTGGATATTTTGTTTAGAATAATGTGTTAATTTGAGTTTTAACTATATTCTTGAGACTTTTCTAAATCAATGCTCTTTTTGTTATTTGTTGGCGGTTTTATTCAAATTTTATTATTAAATTCATTCATGTTTACCAGTGATGATAAATAATTATAAAGAATCTCATAATATTAATTCTGTAAAACAAGTTCATTAAACAAGTTTTTTTTTCTTTTTTGTCTCTTTGTGTTCTCAAGGCATTTTTTGAAAGCAATTTACTAGATAATTTTTTACATTTTTTAAGTTTTCAGATAATTTTTAAAATAATTATTCAAAAAGAAATTTTTAATCTTTTATCCTGATAGCATGTTTTATAAAATATTAGTTTTCCAAACAATGGAAAAAAGAGTTAAACAAAATCTATACTTTCTTAGTGGAGGTACATTATATTCCTTAGGGCATCTTTTTACCGTAATATTTTCTTAAAAAATGCAACAATTTGCTTATAAAAAAAAAGTTAAAGAATTTGATTCAATTTTAATAATTTTTAATGAATCGACTTTGTGATTTAAATTTAAGAAAAATTAATCTGTATGTCTTTGTAGTTTTTCTCAATTTTAAATTAGGTTTATGTAGTCTATTTATTTTAATCAAACCCTTTGATACACACAAAAAACTAAAAGGCTTGCAGCTAATGACAAATCAAGGTTGATTCCATAAA
>NW_026557536.1:0-18746 GCF_029017545.1 Prosopis cineraria | reverse complement strand
TCTCTCCCCTCCCGTCTAACCAAACATGCTGTGAGAAAACATTGGGCCAAAAATATGCATTGCACAGGCTACCATTTTGGGTCAATGACTTATTGGGCTTTTAGTGTGCCTCTCTGCAGCCCGTGTGACCTCGAGCCATAAAGTAAAATGTAAAATGACACGTGACACTGGTTGTTTCTGAAGACGACACGAGTTTCCTTCTGGAACCTCTTTGTAACCGCCACAACGGGAACTTCATTCTCTCCTGAACAAGTCATCATCGCATTTTCGGTTTCACACCGAGGCAGGTCAGGAAATGGAGAACAGAGCACGCCTTCGAGTTCACAAGACCAAAGGTTTCAAGAGCGGGAAGAAAAAGCATTTGGTGAAACAAGGGTCGTTGATTACCTCAAATCCGATACTTTCCTGTATGCTCCTCTGCTCTCTAGTGTGCCCCCTGATTTCGCTCGCTTGATACTCTCCATTCCTCTGATAGAGGTTGGTTTATTACATAAAGCTCTTTCTTTTATACTTGATTAGGGTTGGGCTTTGGTTTAATATAACGTGTTTTTTTTTTTTTTTTTTTCAAATGAGACAGTAGTCGAATTTAAAAAACCCGTCATAGAAAACAAGCCGTTTCTGGAGGAGCTTGGGGATTATGTGAGATCTGATGTTTTTATGTATGCTCCTATAGCTGGTCCTCCTCCTTCGCTTCAAGGTATGCTTGTTTCTTCCTATTTATGCATACACTTGCAGAATATCTTGGTTGGCTAAAGCTGGTGACACATTTTCTGCTGCTCTGAAGTTATATAGTTATTAGCTTCGTGTAACATGACCTTTTTAGTTCTTAGTTTTTATTATAACTGTGGCTTTTCTTGGTAACTGCTTCTCGAATTTTATGTCCGAATAGCGCTTGGGCTCGTTGGCTCACTAAGTCTCTTCATCCATTATCTTATAGCTACTTCTTATTCTTGTTTTTTTTTTTAAATAGTGTTCTCTTTTTCCCCCCTTAATTTGAAGATTACTGCAATGTTGGATAAGTCACCCGTTGAATCTTGAGAAAATAGTAAGTTACGGTTGTCTGTATGACTATTATTCCCCCTACTATTTAAACTAACATTCACTCCCCGTTGCATGGGAGTGAACACTTATACTATTTATCTTCCTTGCATTTGAGTAAGATAATGAAGTAGCAAAATTATTCGTTGCTTATAAATGCCTCACATTGATGGCAATGAGACATATTAATGACACATAATACATTGTTCAAGAACAAACTCTAATTGACTAAAATACTAAACATCTATTACTGTACCCAATAAGCTCACTGAAATTGAAGTTGGACCAGTTCATGACGCTTGTGAATTTCGAAAAATCTCATGGTAAACTACATTGGTTGTTGTCGTTTTACAATGATTGTTACTGTCGTGCAGAAGTATCTTCAACCCATCAATTGATCTCACTCTTGATAAAGTGACATAGAGTTGACCATGAGTGAAAACTGGCCTTGACAAATACAATCCAATGTACTGTAGAGATTGACCTTGACTCTTATTAATAGTCATGGCAAAAGACAATATAATAAGGAATTGTCTTCTCTGCATACAGAATGGCCATTTACTCTCTGAAAGATTCATGTCCATTCTATGGATCAAAACCTTTTGATCAGGCCTTGAACCATTCAATGTTATGGGCTCAATCACTGTTTTCCCAAGTCTTGTGATTCTAAGTCGTGTGCCATTGCACAAACCCGCAGCTTGGTGAATGTTATGCAGTTGCATTATTGGGGCACCAACTTTTAGAACCAACTTGTGTGGTGGAAGTCTAGAGCAAGTTATTGTGTTCAAGAATTCTGTACTGTAGATATTATCAAATGAATCATTGTTTCTTCTTGATTTGCAAACTGAGTCACAACTGTAGTATTCAATTAAATCTCCTTCTAGCAATGAACACATGTATTCATTAATTTGATCAACAACTTCACTTGTAGGTGCAAGGATTGCTCTATCATTTTAATATCTGCTATTTGTAATGTTTGATAATATATCTTGATAAATTTCATTAACAATGGCATGCAAAGGATCTTTGAATTTTGTGATCAATAAGTTTGAAGGGATTTCAATCTTTGCAATTCCATCATGAGATTCACCTAACTTCCCGTCCCCAACATCTAGAAGCCATTGTGAGAATTTAGACAAGGCAAGATCTTGATTATCACCAAATGTAGCTTGTAATCGTAAATTCTATGTCAGATGGAAGATTTTACAGTATTCCCATAGGTACGATGAACTGATACATGCATTAACGATACTTGCTCTTGTTCCTTTGGGTATCACTCGAAGGATTTGACGAAAATCACGAAATGCACTTACCACCAAATGGTTGTTTGCAATGCATAATATCCTTCAATGTTCTATCAAATGCTTCAATGCAAAATCTTTGAGCCATTGGAGCTTCATCCCATATAATTAATTTTGTGCATATAAGTAAATCAGAAAATGAACTTCCTTGCTTCACATTGCAAAATGAATCTTCAAATATTGGTAGAAAATAGTTAAGGCTTGTTTGTCTGAGTGTAGAAATCTTCAAAAGACGGATTTTAGGCCTTGGTAATAGATGCCCTGCAACTTGCTTCTTGCTGCTAATGACCTTTCCTATTTATAAATATAGGAGAATCCTAACTTCATAAGGATTAAATGGACCTCAAAATCCTAGTTTTCCTACAGATAAATTTGAAAAAGATAACATCGAAAATCTGTTGAATATCTATAAAATATATTAATTTTATTATCAAAATTTCATCAATTTAAGTGCATAATATATATTTACCACAACTCTGTAAAGATCTTTAGCATCTTGGTCAACAGAATAAGCCCACTAAGCTCTTGTGATGGTCCAACAATATTTGCAGGTACAGTTGTCTTTTATAGATCTCAATTAAAGTTAAAAGGAAAGTGCATCAAGCATCGTTTTATTCTACCAATCAGTCTAGTAGGAAATATAGAGAACGAGTCATCTAGCACTGGCAGAACTGTTTTACCATCAGTTTTGTAATTATTGTGGAGATGGAAAGACAATCCACAATTGCATTTTTCCAGCATTCGGAATTATGTTTTAGTCTTTTTTTTCTAACTTATCCATTGAAAGGTGACTGTGTAACGGGGGCAGATGTCTGGTTGCCCTGTAGCTAGATGCTAAAGTTGGGGAAACCCTTCTGTGCTCATTTGCTCCGCTAATTTTGTCCCTTAAGTGGAATAGGCTAGGTCTTCACATTCATATGAAATATTTTGTTCCTTTCTTTGATAGGAAATTCAAATTAGTCAACTTTTTTTAACTTTTGATGCCCAGGAGTATTTTTCCTTAAACCCTTATTTGCATAATGAGAACATTCAACTATCAGCGCTTTTTGTTTTTATTTCAAGTTTCAACCGTTAATGACATGTCAATGAATGTCCGTCCCATTAATAATTTAACTAGAGAACAAAAAGCAGAAGGTATTGTGATTGGTGAACTCAAACAGGTCTATCGCCTCTAGGGTGACATTCTCTATGCATCTCCATCTATTTACTTATAAATTGAATATTTGTGGGGATTTCTTGCCTTGTAATTGTTTTTTAAGGACGATGATTATTGACTGTCATCCTATAACTTCCTTCTCCTCCTCTTTAATACTTCTAAATCAGTTTATTCTATGCCAATGGAAGAACCAGGGAGGAATTATTTAAAATTGGACATCAAGACAGGACTAGATTGACATATTAGAAATAACCATCTTTTTGTAGTATAATTATATTTCTCAATTACTTATGAGCTACTATCTTGCAACTAAATGTGAAAAATAAGTAGAGCAATTATCAAAAAATGTCTGGCAACTAAGAAAAATAAGAAAGGGGTGCTTCTAATCATTTATAACCATGACACTAGCTTTTGGAGACCTACCTAGGACAATCGGACAAGGTTTTAAAAAAAAAAAAAACAGGTGTGTGAGATTTTAATTTTGTTGGCTGCTGTGCCTGATCATTGATGTCTCTCCAGTCTCTTGGTCTCATCAAAATTTTACACTGTTTGATAGTTTATTTGGATGGTTTTTCGTCCAAGTGTTTGGAGTGTGCTGGATGGAAACTTATACTGGAGAGAGCAGGACCTAAACAGACGTACGAGGATGAAAGTTTTGGCTGGAATGATTTAGAGATGAATCCTTGAACTGGGAAGGCTAAGACCTAGGCTTGAGAGTTTTATTTTTATTATTTTTTCCCTGACTTAAGGTAAGTTTGTTTACTCACATTTTGGGCATCAGAAACACTGTTGCCTTAGCTCACTTCTTCTGAAGTTATGCTATTCCTTGGAGATTTATAGAACATTGTCTTGTCTGTCAACGAAAGTTAAAGAGAGCATTTTTTTTTTTGCTACACTTCATAATTTCATATATAGATAGTTACAATTACAATAGTTTTGAGGATATGTTAATGTTAGCCAATGGATTATAATGCTCTAAAACTTTTTTTTAAATGATATATCTATATGTATATATGTTCTTATTATGCTCATAAAGTTTAACCCCGTTCATTTCCTCATTGCTTGAATTGTGACTTCTGGGTGATTAAACTAGTTCTTAATTTTTTGTTATTCTTACGAGTACAGAATCTTTGCTTTACTCTGAAAGGATAAGGATGTCTGTATCAACGACAAGATTGACTATGAAAGTGAATCAACCAGCTGATCATTTAGGAAATGCAAATGAAAGGTCTGAAAATTATCTTCCTCGATCAGGCCCCTCTGATCAGCATTCTCAAGGGCATGCAGAAACTGTCAAGCACCCTGTATACCAAACTTGTCACTTGAATTCTGCTCCAGGTACTTGTTGGTTCATTTAACCATTCATTTCCTTACTTATGAGGGACCAATCTACTGCCACTGGATATTGACTTTGTTATTCAAGTCTATGAGCTTCCCAGATACGTTAATCAAAAGTTCTGTGCCAGCTTGACAGAGCATTAGACATGAGAGAAAATTTTGAAGCAAAAACCTTATTGTAGGCTTATTTTGATGATAACTTTAAGGCATGGAAATTGAAGGGTCTTCTGATTTGGAAAAGCTTGTATTTTGGCTTGCCAGGTTGTGTCACGTATTTTCTAAAAGCTGTGGTGTTTGTATTTTCTCTCAGCACAGCAAAGTTGCAGTATGGTTTGCCTTTGAAGCTATTGTATGAAAATGAAATCCGGATACAAACATGTGGTTCTTTTGTGCTGCAGGGAATGTCACTCTCAACTCACATTTAACAGCTCGCTGTTGATTGGAGCTTTAGGATGTGAAAAACGTAAAAGCTATTTCTCCTTTGAGTTGGACAAATGACGTAGTATTATATGTATAATTGTTAGTCATGACTTCCCTTCACTAGCTAGTAGCTACTCATACGGTTGAGTTATTTCATTCGGTAGTTTGAACGTCTCCTCAAAGCTATGCGTGACGCCGTGACCTGTTATGTCAACATGTAGCCATTTCTGTGTTTGCATTGGTGAAATTAGATGAACTTGGCTTGTTATGCTCAAGTTGTTTTCTAAATGATTAGACTGGGCACGCTGAAATGGATTGGGTGAAGCTCTCATGATAATTGGGAGACATGGTACTTTCTTTGAACAGTTCAAGCAGGTGGGTGTTTGTAATTTGTACAATAGTCAAAGTATTAGTTGGAATTGGAGATGGGCGGCATGACATAACATATACCAAACCAGGGAGTATCGCTTGTCATGGATGAATCCTGTTTCTAATAGTTAGTCTGGTTTTTAATTCGTCATTGACAAATAATTTAATTCTCTGGAGCCATAAACGTTACTGATTATTGCAGATTTAAGGAGATAATAATTGTGAGGAGTAGAAGTGAGTTTCACATGCATCAGTATTTCCATGTGTCTGCCTGCTTGCAAATATATTGATTGTGAGTGACAAGTATAGAAACCCAATTCAAATTGTGTTTGGAACCTTGGTTATGTATAATTCAAAGCTGAATAAATGTGAAGAGAGTACAGGAAAGTGAAGGACATGGAAGTCCTGCAATGGATGGATGTAGCATGATTTTTGAAACAATGGATGCTCCTCACCCACCCCCCAGAAATGGCGGGGAATGCAAATGGGAGAGTGTAGTCAGTGTCATTACAGTTTGCAAGCCATGAAGAGGCATCATGACGATGAAGAAGTGAAAAGAGAGGTCATTGTCAGGAGTGAGGGGCTTTACAACTACAACAGCCGAGGATCTCTCCTACCGATACTCTCACTTCCCATGTCTCCCATTTCTCAAGGCTTTGCAGGCATATCTTGTGATTATTGAAACCAAGGGTTTCGGCCAAAAAAAAAAAAAGGGTTAAAAGAGATGAGCCTTCTATGAATATCTGCTCGGTGTGTATGGAAGGAAAGAGAGCATTGCATGCTCTGGTCTTATTAAGGTAAAAAGAAAAGATTTTTTTTGTCCTTATACCTGCATTAAATTAAATATTAGTAAGGAAAAGAATCTTGTTAATAAGAGGGTACTCTTTCTAGTCTTATTTATAAGGAAGAAGTTTTTTTTAATTCAATTTATAAGTCATATTAATAAATTTTCGTCACAAATTTTTTTTTACCCTCTACTAAATACTAAAGAGAAAAAATATATTGTTAAAATATGTAAATTTAATAAGGTTGGAGTTATTAAGTTTTAAAATTTTTTTATATCAGTGAAATATATTAAAAGTAATTTATAAATAGAATTAGATGAAAACTTATAAATAATTAAAAAATAATAAATTTAATAAGGATAAATTGAATTTTTTTTTCTATTTTAAACATCAATAAGTTAACTTTTTTTGGTTTTAATAAATAATTAAAAGTAATTTATAAATATCACGATAGAGTACATTTGATAAAACGAAAGTTAAAATTTTATTGAATTTTTAATTAAGATAAGATTAATGAGTTTTGATTTTTTTTAATTTTAATAAAATATATTAAAAAATAATATATAAATCCAGCTAGAGAAAAAGTGATGATTAGCATTGGTTGCGGAAGGATGAATTGAAAGAGGCGTACTATGTGTTTGCCAATGCACGTGTGTCGCATTTAATTCCCCCCTAACTCCCTATATGCCTACCCCTTCCTATCTTCCTATCCTCTATTTTATGAAACTTTTATGTAATTTAATTTTCACAAAACAAAAATAATTTTGATTTGGAAGTGAGATGAAAAGTAAACTTGAATATGTACGAACGGCTATCTTTATGACATCTATCCCTCTCAGGCTTTTAATGGGAAAGTAATATCCTAAAGAGACCCGAGTCCAATTGTTGCACTCCTAAACCAAGCATTGTACTGCCACAAGAAGCATTCAATTAAGCCCGTTTGGTATGATGGAATTTTGATAAAATTGAAATTGAAATTGAAATCAGAATTGAAATAGAATTGAATTATAAAAGTATGTTTGGTATGTCAGAAAAATTAGATGAAATTCTTGCATTACTTTTGTTTGGTATGCAAGAATGGAAATGGAACTATACTTAAAAGATAAAAATACCCCTATATAAAAATTAAAATAAAACATAATAAAACTTAATTGTGTACCAATTTTCTTATATATTTTATATATTAATGAAATATTATATAAATCATAGATTATATCTGTAACTATTATTCACTAGCTTGGGCCAAACAAAAAGTTTTATCATCAGAGAGAACATTTTCTTGAAAATAAAATTGGCAATGGTTCCCATCCCTTCTACTTTAAAATAAATACACTAATATGTAGATTTAGAAGAAAAATGTCAAACAAATCAATTCTACTTCTTATACCAAAAAAGTATTATAAATATATAAATTATATACAAATATTATATATAATACTATCTTATATATATATTATAACGCTTTATATATAATGAGAAAAAATATCATTCACCCTTTTATACTCCTTTTCTTTTTTTTTGCTAGCATATGAGGGTTTTTTTTTTTGAGGGCAAATTTGTCTTTCTGGAATTTGTATGAGGGCAAAAGTGTCTTAAATATTACAATTCTATAGAATTGCTCCTAATTCCATAAATTTACATAAGGAATCAAAATTAGCTTTTTTCCATAGAATTAGGATTCCCAGGAATTGTAATTCATATCTACCAAACATCACTTTATTCAGATTCCTATCCCAATTCTATTTCCATCTTCACAATTTTAACCTACCAAACATGGCCTAAAGCAAAATGAGGAGGATTCCGTGCAGGACTCGGAAACATTTGAACACAATTTATAAATAATAAATCAAGCCTACAGATTGATTGGTGATGACGAAATTAAAATCTGGCAACGTATATAGAAGAGAGCTGCCAGATGTTGTTTGGTTGAAAATGGTTTGAACAGGGAAGTAGAATTGAAATGATAGAAGGGCTAATAATAGGAGAAATAATAGAGGATCCGGAACATCAATCTTAATCCGGGCTAGGCTGGTTTTTTTGGATCAGCAGCACAGAAAAAGTCAAGCAATTCACGGCCTCTCTCTCTCTCTCTCTCTCTCTCTCTCTCTCTCTCAGACTCTGCACTCTACACGCTACTGATTGAATCAATGATTTTTGCAACACTGTTTCTTGAATGAGTTGTCGTGGCTGTGTATGCGTGAAGGATATATGAGAGCCCTAATATAGCTGCTAGTTTTTCGAGTTGAAAATCGCGTGCATGATGGGCATCTCCATTGGGTTTTAGAGGTACCTTGTCCTTTTAACTGGACGTTGTCAGAACTCAGAAATGAACCCCCCAAGTTTCATCACCTCTTGACAAGAAGCATGGCCGTCCGCATCTTTGAACAATGGACTATTGTCTTCATCATTGTACGACCACAACTCTATTCATTTCAGGGATTATCAACCTAAATTATTGCCTATTCACTGTTCAAAATTAGAAATATGTATTTGTTAGAAAAAGAGTAAATTTTTATCAAATTTTTTTAATAAGAACAGTAAAGTTGTTATCAATCGCAGCGAGTATATCTTAATGTATTTATATTTTTGTTTATAATACATGATATTGGATACCGTCAAATTATATTCAATTAGTGTCTGATTTAAATAGATATATAGTAGTTTTCCCAAAAACATCTTTTATGTTCATAACTTTGATAGACATTACAAGTTCACCCAAGTTTCATCTTGACCATTTTATAGATAATTCACTTGAGCTTGGATTCATAAGTAGTGATGACAATTATCTTATAAGTACTCTTTTTTTCAAATCATCAGCGGATTGATTTGGACATGAACTTAGATTTTCATCGAAAACTTCATCTTGATTTGTAAACAAATCATCCGATCGAATTTATTAGGTTCAGAAGTTGATGGAGTTAATCAACAAATTGGCTGTTTATGAATAAGACTCATTTGACTTTGGCTTATCTGGTGAGGAAAAACTAGGAAAACACATATGATAATTGAAAAAAGAAGGCACAGTTGAGAAACAAAAAGTTACCGACAGAAGCAATAAATGAAATATTTGAAATGGCTATTGCAAGACAACTGTTTTGAAGCAAAGGATAAGCAATCTATTAAGATTTAGCCATCTGTCAGCTGCTGCGGCACACACATATAGACGTTCGTAAGAGAGAAAACTGAGTGCGGGCAAGGCATTTTGCCTTATATATATGAATTGTTAGGCCTGGTGGGTCCAATGGAATTAAATAACAATAAATATTATTGAAGACCTATTCGTGTGCGTGCGTGTGTGTGTGGAAGAATGAATACGAGTGTCGTTTGCTGTAGCTGCAGGTAGAACCAAACAAACAAGAAGAAAGGATCGAAGAAGGTGATGATCTGTATATGTATCTGTGTATCGATGTATCTACCCATTTCCCTGTTTTGCAGCAATTGGCTCAAAAGGCCAAAGGAACGCAGGAGACACACGCACGAGCGTTGCTTTGATGGCGACTTTTGCATACGCCACAATCAATTCCATTAGCCCACCTTCCATAAACCACTTTCGTTTCACTTTCCTTAACAACCATTTTGCTTCTCTTACGTCCATTTAATATCTTCCAAAATTTAATTCCCATGCTTTTCTTTCCTGAGTGATTCATCTGTGCACAGTATACATAAAGTTCATTATCTTAGACAGATCAGATCATGTTTATATCATAGGTTAAAAATATATATCATCAGGTAAAAACGAAACTTGCTGTAATGCAATAATGTAAACAATTATTATAGCGCGAGGGTGGTCCATGCATATTCTGACTAGCTTCTTCATTTGAAGAGACGTTTCGAGTTTTGCATTATGTGTTGTGAAGTTTGTGTGTTGAGAGAAGGTGTGGTTATTATAATTGAAGGTGGGTTCCATTTAACTATATCTCCAAAATAATTTCAAATCTTCTGTTTAGTGTATAATAAGCCTAGTGCTACATTTATCCTTTTTAATTAAAAAAGCTTGATTGTCGTTTCCTATTCCTCTTCCCAAATTCTCAGCATATGTCTCTCCTGTCTTGTCAAATTTCACCGAACATAATATATAGACACATATAAAGAAAGATATAATTATTAATCTTTATATTTAGCATGTTTTGATAATAGTATTTATGCTTTTTGTTCATTGTTTCTAGTCCCTTACGTTTTATTTGTCTACAGAGTTAGTACTTATCATTACTGACAGAATAAGATCTACTGATACTAAGTTGGTAAAATTGCCATGAGTTGGATATCATATGAGTAAAATTGGCTACTAATTAACATTCTTGCCTCTTTGTCCTAGCCCTTGTATTTTCTTCCTTCTAAAGCTTCACCCATCACAAGTTTAAGGATTCTATTTTAATGTCATGTTTTTTTTTTTTTTGCCTTCTACTCATTTTTATACAAACTCATCATAATTTTAACAAGTCAGCATGTAATGCAACGGAGTTTACACTACTGTAACTAGGACTTTCTACGTCACTTGTGGAAGGTTGTTTATGCCATTATTGGGGAAAAATATAAGAATTAATGTCAAAACACAAAAATTATAAAAACCAACAGTTATATTTTCTCTTTAATCAAAGCTAAAAGAAATATGGATGATTAAAATATAAACTTGTCTAAACTCAAATGCAATGGAGGGAAAAATTTGTTGTGGGGACAGATTTCCACGATCTTTTTTTCATCCAATCTATAAACCGCTTTTGTTAAACATATATATCTTCTCATTATGCAAACTGTAAAGTTGGTGTGAGAGCATTATTACTCAACTATGATGGTTTGTTTCAGAAGATAAATGAGCAGCAATATTAGCTAGCTAGATTCCGGGGTGATATGAGTGCATATATATCCACCACAAACCAAACAACTGTTGGAAAAGGACACATCTCTATATTCTCTCTATCAACGTATGAGAGATTGCAATTATTTGTGAGAGATTAATCGTTGCACGTAGAGCACTAGTCTACTAGTTTTTCCCCTATATAAACATGCCCATCCTAGGCCTCTTGCTTCAGCCATATATCCTTATCTTTGCTTTAATTTTCTGATCTCTCACTCACAGAGCAGCAAGTATGAACACAGGGCGTTGGCGAAGAGGAGGAGGCTTGCATGTCAGAGGAAGGAAGAAGAAGGCCTGCAAGGTTTGTTTGGTGAAGAAGGAGAATGCCATGAAAGCTTCTTCTACCTCTTTACAGAGGAAGCTTAAGGAGCTTCAGAGGACTGTTCCTGGAAGCCATGGAATGGACGTGCAAGCTCTGTTCCAAAGCATTCAGAATTACATCGTTTTACTTGAAGCTAAAGTGAGAATCCTCAGAAGCTTGACCTCTTTTTATGGAGTCTAAAATAGGCATCCTCATCAGAATCCATATATATATATATATATATATATATTATATTGACCCTCTCGGAACACCCATCTCTATTCAACGTTGTGTTTCTCCTGGGGTTCGGAGGGTATAAGGTTGTACTTAATTTAACTTCTATAGTAATTTAAAAGGGTTAACTACCCTTTTAATCCTATGATCAATAAAGCCTGTTCTTTTTTGCCATTGATGTTTGAGTCAGTTTATTATACTTTCAAGCTAGTATGCGCTGCAAATAGTAATTTTCACGCATCTGGTAAAACACGACAAGTCAAACATATACCAAACTCTGGGCATGCAGATCGTTAAGATTTAATATTTAAATGTGCCAAATTGTGTGTTCTTGTCGTCAAATGAGAAGATGTACAGAAATTATGGATAGCGTTGCGTTGGTGAATTTTTATTACCGGCTCTTATTCCAAACACTTACACAGCTTGTTCCTACCTTGCTTCTCTCTCACCTCTTGAGCATCCACGTCTGGCTTCATCAAACTCAATTCAGTTCGGGTTAGTCAAGACATATTTTTGGGAAAAAGAAAAGTCCTCTTGGAAGTTTAATATATGAAGTAGTATTTTATATATATATATATATATATATTCTATTCTCATGACGATTTATTTGCTTTTCTGGTTGATAAATAGTCACATTTTAGCATAGAGATCTGTTTGTTTTCATTTTCCCTGTAATTCAGTTAAATATTTCTTCCTTAATTAGAGTTCTAGATCTAGTGTGTGGCAAGTGGGTACAATCTTTAACATGATTGTGTCATGCTCTTTGATGAAAGAGATGTAAAAGTTTTTATGGGAAATAATTCTTTAGTATTCTAATTTTTAATGATATTTTATTAAAATCTCTAAAAAATTTATTTCATCTATCGTATCAGATTATTTAAATTTTCTTATAACAGATATATTAAAAAAATTCAAATTATCACATTTATTTAGTTACCTCCCAAATAAGAAAATGAAGTCGGCCGTCTCAGTCTTACATGGCTAGTTAAACAAAGCAACAAAATGAAACATCTATTTCGTAAAATTAATTGCTCAATATATTATAATTATTTTAATTATTCACACAATATCTATCATTGATCAACTTCCTCTAGCAGATTGATGAATTATGGACATTTGTTTTCTACTATTACATGGAATTTTACAAGTTCGATATGCAGTTTGATCAAAATTTCATTTTTTTATTGGAAGAAAAATAATATTGAATCTATATTGGCCGTCCAGATAAACTTCAGTCAAATAATTTTAAATTAAGTTGATTAGCCTATATATCCAAATTAAGTATCCCATTTTTTTTTTGGACAAACTATTAAGTATCCCATTAAATGGATGATTACCGCATTTTGTCTTTTGTTAAGTGAATTAATTTCAAAGACAAAAGCACGAGACTAGAGCTTAACCACTTTAAATCTATTGTTAGTTAGCAAGCTCTCTTGACAGCTTAACTTATGGAATTATACACATAACAAACACATCTTTATTGAGATAATTGTAGTAGTTCAGATTTCAATGTTGGATGGAAATATCTATGTGACACAAAGACATGACACTTAATATTTTAATTAATTATGGCTTAATTAGTGTGCAAATTAATTAAATCGCTTTTGCTAAGAAGATGAGATAATATAAGAAGAAGAATGGGTGGTTTTAATTAATATCACATGTGTGTCTCCATCACAGCTTTCAAATCCTTGCCACAAATTTATTCTTCGTCGTCTTCTTTTGTTGTTCTCATTGAAATGAAAAAAAATAGTTTAATTAATTAATTAATTTGTGTTGTTAGAAAAATACACGTCTCAACTATTTATGATCAGAATACATGTTTATCCTTTTCTTTTGTCTCTTTTTGAATTAACAGAAAGATAATGATAGTAAATGCATATTGAAAAAACAATTTCAATCAAAGACCGAACATCTATTTCTAAGATTTACAAATTAATTATTTATATCTCTTTTTTTTTACCAGAAATTATTTATATCTCTTTGACAGACAAAAGAAAAAGCCATTTCATCTTGCTCTTCTTATTATTATTTTTTATTACATGAAAATGTTTACATGCTGTTTTAATTCCATTCCTTGAATTATATGTAGCAAATTTAAGTTCTTCATGGAAGTATTATTTGTTATAGTGGCATGAAATAATAATTTTGAGTAATTTTCTGAATATTTACATAAACAAAACATAATGTCATATAACACACACAATTAATGGAGCGTGCGTGGGAAGGCTAGAGCTTTGGGGTTAAAAAATTGAGATGACAAATTTGCGCGAGCGCACATAAAAAAGGATAGGGTCTTGTACCTTTATAGTTAATATTATTTCTATTATAGCAGTACAATATTTTTCTTTTTTTCTTTTTTTTTGTTCTGAATATAACGTATAATTTAACTTTAAACCCTTTAAGATAAAAAAAATTATCAATGATTTCGATGGACCAAAACTTTGGCAAGTCCATGAATGGTTAGTTCAAGTAGCTGGTCTTATATATACAGCTTACTCTTTTCTTTTTTTATCTAATTTTGGTGGAGTATCCTTTGTTAATAAAAGAGATCTTAATTAATTAATTTCTATTAAGACAATGAGTGTGCGAAAGATAGATCTCTTCTTAAGTTGTCTCCCAACAAAAAAATTTGGATTGAGATTTTAATTAGGTTTACTCCATAGAATGAAGGCATTGACATCTCAATTAGGTTAGCTTCATATATAAAAATTGGGTCTTAAACCCTCAACTTGTTGAAAAAGACATCTCCAACCAGTCACGCTAACTTGGATTTATTATGGCTTACTCGTTTTAATTTACCAAACTTACAGGGAGAAACTCATCATTTTGATTTGTTTGTTTCACTTGTTCTATTTCTTAGAAAGTACAAATCATTCTTTAAGTGTGTGTGTGTTAAAAACTTTAATATACATTATTCTAGCCTTTTTTTTATATAGAAGTTTAGGCAAGTTGGGTCTTAGTCAGGAACTCGACAAGGTCAGTGCATGCCTTCAACCTCATAGTGCTTATAGAAATACTTACATATTATGCATTAACAATATTCTCACCTTGATAACATGATTTGATCCCACAACCTTTTTAATTAATTATAGTTGAAATCCTTATCAATTGAATCAATATTTGTTGGTGCATTTGTTTTTGTGATTGTTGGTACATACTCCTTCCGTTTAAAAATATAAGACATTTTTTAATCTTTTGAAATATAATTATTGCTCTTTTTTTCAAAAGTGCCTCTATTAATAATGACTTTATATTTATTGTAGGGTGGTTAATAAGGGTAAATATAGAAAAATAAGATTATTTAAAAAATAAATAACTACTTTATTGGAGGTGAAATTCGAATTAAATGTCTTATATTTTTAAATGGAGGGAGTATATTATTTTGTTTTGCACATTTCTTGATACATGTATTGAGTACATTACTTCAGCTTTTTATTGGTTTTTGAGTTTAGTTGAGTAGAAGTAATTTGGGTTTACTTCAGCTTTAATATATATTATTCAATTAAATAAAAATAAAAATAAATATTAATAATATATTCTCTCTTATCCTTAGTTTTTTATATAGAAAACTTTGGTGCTTACTATAAAGCACCTTTTAGGTAAAAAAATGTACGATCCTTAGTTTAAGTCTAAAAAAAAAAATTTTTAATGGTGACTTTTAATTATTATCATAAATGTGGATTTTTGATGGTAATTTTTAACAAACTATAAAATGTTGCCATCAAAAATATTTTTATAAAATAATTTAAAAATTTAAAAATATATAATTATTTTTGATGGCAACATTTGTCATTATCATTACTAAAATATTTTTTAAAAATAAATATATTTAAATTATATAAAATAATTTATAAAATTATTATTAGAAAAAGTTTCTCATGAATTGAATAAAAATCATTCAAAAGATATTTATAAAATTAAATTTCTTATTTTATATATAAAATGAGAAATAAATGATATATTGGATTAAGAAATGAAATAAATAATAATAAAGATGTATTATGTTTAATTATTAAATTATTTTTTAATTTTGTATTATACATAATATTTTGTAGACATATATAGATCATCTTTTTAAGAATGATCTTATTAAGCTAGTATTTTGATATAGTATAATATAATTAAAATGTTGATAGGTGATTACTTTAAATTAAAACAGATTAAGTTATCCATAAATACTTATATACAAATACATAAATGACATTGAAACGTTAAAGTTGTATAGATATCATAAGATATAAATGGCATTACAGATTACTTAACATATTGCACACTTGATGCTTGGCTTGGTATACACATAGTGTCTATTCTATCTAGTGAGCTCTAATAATTTTTTGACAATGATGCCTTGTGATTCTACCTAGTATTTAGGTTTACATTGTTATGAAAAAGAAGTTACCAATAAGATTTTGATAATAGATTATTACTAAAATATAAAAAAATTATTCAAATCTACCCTATTGTTATGAGATAAAGAATAATTAAAAATGAGCTAGATCAATCACACATGAGATGCTTGTAATTATTTTATATTATAAAAGTTATTAATATTCATTAAAAATCCAAAATTGTTCAAAATAACTATTAACAAAATTTATATGGTTAAAATAAATTTTTTTATTAAAATACTTTTTTAAGATAATTAAAAAATTATAGATAAAATTTATTTTTAATAAAAGAAGGGGAAGCAATTAACTTGGGAGAAGATAAAATTTTAATAATTTATTTATTAATTTTGGAGAAAAATATGAAGAAAAAAAGTAAAAGATGTTTAATCATCTATTGTGCGATGCCTTCAAGCTTTCATATCTTCTTGGTGTTTCGTCATCAAGCTTTCAAGTATTCTATTTTATTTTTCCTCTCATCTTGTTCTTTAAATTACTCAAATTATTTAATTTATTAATGTTAAATCTATTGAAATTTTTGTTTGATGGGAATTGTAAGTTTGATTGTTTAACTTATGTTAATATTTGAATTCTAAATGAAATTCTATATAAACTCGTTAAAGTTTATTTATTTTAAATTGTAAAGTTATTGAAAAGTATTATCTATTATGTTGAGATTACCTCAATTAAAGAGAATTTAATAAAAGTATTCTTTTTTTTTTTTTAAAAAAAGTCCAACCTCCAATGCTACTATATTTCCAAAATTGAAGATGAAACCCTCCAAATAAAAAGTAAAATTCTTTTAAGTTATGAAACCTCTGATTGAAATGTTTATAGGAAAGTTATTTAATATTTAAAATTATTTCATTTTAATTCATTTTCCTAACAAAAAATAATATTTTATTAAAAACAATATTATATATACTCATAAAACTTATTTTATCATATTAACAAATGAAAATAAAATAATATGTATGTATATATGTATGTATGTATGTATATGTTTTAATAATATATTATCTTATATATGTGTATATAGTTAAATAATATATATTTAATTTTAGATATAATAACTGTATGTGCATTTTAGTTCAATTAACAAAGAAAAAAAATTTAAGACTTAAAAGGTGGAAGTTAAGAGCTCAAATCTTGACCTAGAATATTTTCATAATAAACATGTGACATAATGTGACATAGCAGATGTGATAATGTAGTGTATGGCATATTGGCGACAACCTTTTAGTAGTAAAAAGTTATCACTAAAGGTTTTTTAGCGGTTATTTTTGAATTTTTTCTATGACTTTTTATCATTGTTAAAAGTCTTTTTTGTAGTGATGGGAATACTAATTAAATTTTTTGAATATTACCCTTATTTAAAGTCATTAACTATGAAAAATAAAATAATACAAATTTAAAAAATTTCTATTTAAATACAAGTAAAATCAAAATTTATTTTATTTACAAGTTAATGACTCAATCATATTTCTTTTATTTTAGTGATATGATTAGATGAGAGTTATAATAAGAACTAGAGGGTTAATATATAATAGAATTATATTAAAAATATTGTAATAAATAAAATTCTAATAATATAATAAAACGATATAAAAGATAATTTTTTTTCCATAACTAACTGCAGCAGTAGAGAAGGTATGAAAAATTTTATAAAATATTCAAGAAGTTGAACTTACTTAAATTTTATTCAATTACTTATTTACCTAGGTATTCAAGAAATTAGTTTTATTTCTAACTTCACGTAAATTCGTAGACAATGTTTGATTTGCGAAAAAGTATTTAAAAAAAATAAAATGAGAAACATATATAGGAAAAAAAATGAAATAAGTGTATTTCTCTTTTTTTTTAAAAAAATGTATTTTTTCACCTACCAAACATTGCATTTTCAATGTACCAAGCAAGTGAAATTTACTTACTCCATGCAAATTTTAACTTCTCTCCATACTTTCGCTCAATGTCCAGTGTCTTAACCTTGAGCAGCTGATGGGTGCTCTTTGTACTCTTTCATAACATTGAAAAGTTTCAATGTGAACTAAACTCTATCATGTCAAGTTGTCAACTGGCCCTCTTGGATTGACTTGTAAATGGAATTGGGTTGGACCAACCTTTTTTTATTTTTATTTTTTATGTGAGCTTGATTTTCTGAACTCAATAACATATATTGCATATATGGGTTTGATGAGTTGTACGTTAGGACATGCAATTTTTTTTCATAAATTTTAATAATTTTGTATAACCTAATCTAACTCAATTCATCCACTTTAAACCCATATATTACATAATTCACATCTACATCATTTAATTTCAATTTTTATCAAAAACACAACACATTTTAACTTGAATCTTCTGTGTTTTGATTGTGAATGTAAATGTTTGTGTGCGCGTGCGTGTGTTATACATGCTAACCCATGTATTAAATGGTTTGGCCCGTTTACCTCTTCAGTTAAATGGCTCGGACCAAAAAGCTCAGTTTTATTTGGTTGACTTTCTTCGAACCTAAATCGTTCCTCAAAATGGGTTACATATAGAACCAACAGTTTTTAAGA
>NW_026557535.1:10000-18871 GCF_029017545.1 Prosopis cineraria | reverse complement strand
TAAAGCATGCTTTGTAAAGTACAAAATTCTCTCTCTATTGCAATTGATTTGATAAGTGGATAGGTAAAGATTTATTGATTCTTGATTTAGCAATTTAAACATTGTTTTTATTTTTGTTTTCACTTCTTTAAGAGTGTTGTGGAATTCATTTTCATTTTATTTTTCCTAGAGTGCAAAAGCTAAGTGTGGGGGAATTGATAGAATATATTATTTAGACATATTTATTATCTTATTAGGACCATTTTCTCCATATAGATTCATATCACATTCTAAGTGCAAATTTGCCTAAGTGTTCAATCACATGCATTAGGGGTATTTTAATAATAAATGCACTTTTTGGCCAAACATGGGTTAGACTAGATTCATTCTTTTAATGGGTTAAGATGAATGGTCAAATTAGTTTTTATTGATTCACCTTAGATTGAGAGTTATTCGAAAAAAAAACAATATTTTAAGATTGTTTCCCAAAGGGTTTATCTCACCTTTGTGTGTTGGTAAGGAATTTTGCATTGGGTTTCAATTATTTTAAAATGTCCTTTGAGATGATTGTGTTTACACCTCTTAATTCAGTGCTAAAATTTTAAACACTCAGATGTAAAAGTCAGTTTTTAAAGAAATTTTCAACCATCCAAGTACCCAAAACTCATGACTTATGCCATTAACCTATTGTGAGGGTTGAACCAAGTCCAATGAATCAAAATACACTTGAGTGACCAATCAAACACATAAAAATATACTAAACACAAAATTTGGCCACTTAATACCAATTTTGCCCAATATGGCCAAAATACAAAATCAACACCACATATACATTGTCACCACATAAACATATAGAAATAAACTTGCAGGCACCTCAAATGTTCAGAAATTTGTACTTATAATTAATTAATTTTGGGTTTAGGTCTGACACCCAAAAATGCAAAGTTGTAAAATTTACATACCCTATATATTTTAAGAAAAACATAATTTTGGGTCCCTGTATTTTATTTAAATTTTGATATAGGTTCTTATACTTTTTTAGTGTTCTAGGTTTCTACACTTATTTTTTAGTGTTTTATGTCCTTATAACACCACTCATGAAGAGATTTAAAACATCATAAAGTGAAAGTGTAGGAACTTAGAATATCAAAAAAACTGTAAGGACCTATCTATAGCAAAACTCGAATAAAGTGCAAAAACCTAAAGTTATGTTTTCCTCATATTTTTTTATGTAACTTATCAAAATAAAATGAGATTTATTTTAAAAACTCAAGCATTTTTTAGAAGGTTCTCCCTCCATTGCCCCCGAAGGGGCGTCGGAGGACTAGATAACATTCGTCGTGCATATGATTGAAGACCTTTGCTTCAAATCTATAGGATTGATGTAATAATAATTAAGTCTACAAATTTTTTTTGGAAAATAAAATATAATAATTTTGTCACATATTCTTGAAATATATTAGGGCTATTATGAAATCCCATTGGTAATACATTCCATTCATATAATCCTTTAGATGTACAAAAAGTAGTATATTTTTACTTTCTTCTTCTAATTTTATTTGAAAAAATCCTGATTTACAATTGAATTTGCTAAATATAGTTTTTCCTCTTATTAAGTTAAATAACAAGTTTATTTTTAGGATTGGGTATCTATTTTTTATTGCTAACTCAACTAATTTCCTGCACTTAGATCAAGATTAATGGATGGTCCAAATTTGATCTCCTATATAGTATTTCATTTTATTTTGTTTTTACCGTATTTTTTAATTGTTTATATTAAATTTTAGCATTTTGAAATTTATTATTGATATTTTTTTTTATAATTTACATTTTAATAATAATTTTATATGAGGTCAAATCTGAACCATCTAAATTTTAATGTAATACTGAAATGGGAAAAGAATGGAAGAAGATGTAAAGGAAGAGGAAAGAATCCTCTCCCGATCATTGTCATTTTATTTGAACGAAAGCATCCACAATCCACATGGCACTCTATGTAGCATCCATATGCTATTATTGATAGTTTGTGTGACATGGTGAATAAGGCAATCAGGGCAAAAGATCTTATAAAGACATACCATACGAATCTTTTGTTTTTCACATCCATTTACTATTAAAAAATTAAAATTAGTGATGAACATTTAACGAAGGATCCCCAATCCATCACTAGTTATAGACATTAGTGATAGATATTTTGTGACAAATTGAAATCCATCATTAATTAATTAAATTAGTAATGGATTAATTACGAACACAGAATGTTGTTTTATTTTAGCCAATTTTTAAAATTGGTAAAATGTGTTAGGGTTATTATGACTTGTGCACTGAAAAGGAATGTGGAGGATATGAATTCCTTGGAATGAAAATTAAAAGATTGGGGTCTAAGAGCAATGCAAGAATATACTAAAATAACTAAGTGAGTGAAGAATTATGAGTTTTATAAAATTATAACATAGGGTATATACTTATATATAAATACCACAACATTTATTGTTATCCTTATTTGAAAAGTACATTTATCATGATCGAAGTATAGAAGATCGTCCCATAAATAGTAAACGTGCGAAGGATAATTATAAAAGCCTTTAGAATTTTTAAAATTCTTTTAAGTCAAAATGCATACAAATTTATCTGGAGAGATAAATACAAAGGATGTGGAATCGATAATTTTATTAAAACTGAACATGATAGAAAAACTTGAAAAGAATGATTTTGAGTGTTGAGTTTGGTTTTTTAACATGAATTTTGAGTTTGGATAGGGGTAAGTGTATTTTTTGTTAGGATGTGTGTTTGTATTCAATGATATATTTTTGAGAAACATAACTTTAGGTCCTTGCAATTTTCTAGCATTTTTTTATAGGTTCCTACATTTTTTTCAGTATTTTAAGTCCATGCTTTTATTTTTTGGCACTAGGTCATTTCAAGGTCATAATTTTACTGAAATCCCTTAGAACTTTTATGTTAATAAATTCTAAAGTAAAAATATCATTTTAACCTAATTAAAAATAACAAGCCTCAATCACAACGTTTATTTAAGAAATAATAACTTTTATTTGTGAATTGCAAAAGTTGAATAAGAAATCATAACTTATTAAAATTAATGTCAATTCAGTGCATTTTCCTACACTTTATGTGCTAAATTAGATCAATTGTAAATATTTTGGGTTAAATATAAGAAAAGGAGCGTTATTTCAAATTGACATAAAAAATAAAGTTTATTGAGATTTTGCAAATGACACTGTCCACACTTGCATGGTTGATTGGCAGCTCCCCATGATCATAAAAATTGGCTTTGGCATTCTGCTAGCCAAACCACATGTGAGAGCATGTTAGTTCCATGTGTGATCTATTACATCGAATTGTGCTTAGCTTTCAACCATCTAATTCACATGTGAGGAATATGAGTCACACACAAGCTATGTCACACAGATTTGGATTTCGCTTTCTTTCAGCCAAACCACATGTGAAAGACAAGGTTCACACACAAATTTTAACACACAGAACTGAATGCTTATTCATAAGATCAAATTAGCCCTAATGTTTAATGAAGTTTAATAATTTAATGAGTTATTGTTAATTACATGAGCTTACTTGTCAAAACTTATATGGATGTTTGTTTATGTAGGACTAGTACTTTTACAATTAAACATGTGTTGGCAGTTTTTGTAGCTTGTTCATTTCTAAATAAATTGTTATTAATTACATATGGTTATTTGTTGAAACTCAAATGAATATCTGTTGATACATCTATAAAATCTTAGTTAATTAGGTCTTTTCTTACAAAATTTTATTTTTAGATTGGTACTTGCTGGTGCTTTGCAATTTTAGATTTTTAAGGTTTTTCTTTGATATAAAAACTTTCTAGAAGTCCTCAGGTGATATTTTCCCTCTTAAAAAGAAAAAACAAGAAGAAGTTGAGATATTTTGGTGAATTTTTGGTCATAGGACCGAGAAATCGGTGGGTTGAACCAACAATTGTAGGAGGATGCAAAAATCTTAAAATTCATTAAGCTTGCAATTGGATGGATAGATTTACATTAAAAATTTGGTTTTAAAATTTCATATTTAAAATTTATATATTTTAAATTTTAGGTAATGATGACGAACATTTTGGTAAAGAAAAAATTAAAGAATTTTGAAATATGTTTTTATTTATTTATTTTTATGAAAAATATTAATTAAAAACTTGTGAACTAAATTATATTGAAGTGATCGGTGAACTAGTACCTTTCAATTTATTTCGTACTTTATTTTGTAACATTAATTAATGCCAGAAATTTCTCTCCAAATGGGTGAGGATTTCCTTTTGAAAAGTCTTCAGTGTGTTAAATTCTTTCTTAATTATTTAGTTTGGACTTTGGACCACAAACATAAACGATGCATAGATTGGGTTCTTATCTTTAAAATTAGAAACATACATTGATTGAGCTTTAAGCGTTACACCACTATTTTGCATAGTGCTCCAAGCATCTTGGCTTTTCGTATAAAATGTAAAGTTATTAATTACATAACCTGTATAAGAAAATATTTTAAATCTGGGACCCCTAGCCAAAAACCTTAACCTTTCTTATGGGTGAGACTCTTTAGAGATGCGAGCTCTAAACCAATATATAAAATGTTGGTTGTGATATGTTGCTAGCTAAGTGCTTGCATATTGTTGAGTGTTTTCTGTAAGTATAAAATTAGTATGCATTATGACCATTGACTAAAGCCCCTTTTTTAAAAAATAAAGAAAAATATCCAAATTTTGAGCAATATTTATTTCTTTATTTTAAAAATAGTTAAAAATTCAAAAATGGCACCTTATACCTCTTTCAAAATGTCTCTCATTTACATAAACCTAATAATAATAATCACAATAAATTATTAAAATGTTGAGACGTTACAATCAACATTAGGGATGTTCAGTATTAGAGGTCTGGCCATGCCCCACCTTATGATTTCTTTGTCTTTTTTCTATGTCAACTTTTATTTTACCTCACAACACTTTATTGAGTTATACTTTTGAGGTTGCCTTCTTGCTCGTCTGAAAAGTGAAAAGTCGAGCTTTTTACTTCTTGGGAACTATAATATAATTTCTTTTCTTTTTTTTTTCTGTCTGTTCTAAGCAAATAAAATTGAATATGTTTGTTGCGGATGGGGGAGGGATTCAACACAAACAAATCTTTAACTTAAACAGCATGCTAGCACACAAAACATTCATCTATTTTTTCAAATGTCAAACTTTACTTTTCTCTAGAGTACTTCTATAGATTTCATTATATTTTGCCATCAAGACTTTTTCTAACTATCATGAAGCATACCCCCTTTCTATCATATATATAGATTAAGATTTTTGTCTTTCTTTAATAAGCTAATAAAAAAATTAAATTAAATTTATGTCATAAATAAAATCTATAATATCATATCTAAATTAAATTTATCTTATAAATTTAAATTATAGAACTGATATGATATTCTCTCATATAATGTTAGTTATCAAGTTTAATTTATCATATAAAATTAAAAAGTTTAAATTGAGACTGTTCAGATTATAGCTAGATAATCAATTTATAAAAATTGTAAAAACTTGTGATATTAATAAATTAAATTATTTAAATTAAATTTATATTGTCTAAATGTATGACAAAATAGATTTATTGAAATAAACCCTGCAATAGATGAGAGAGAAACTAAAAAGAAACAAGACTATTGCTACAGTAATTTTTGAAGGACAAAAGTAATCCTTTCTCATAGCATTTTCTTCCTCAGCGCGTCTTATTCCTCAACCATCATTCATCTCCTCCCTTTCTCTAGTTTGCATTGACCTGATCAGTCCTTCTGGCTAATTGCTAATAATCAAACATTTTTAGCTCATGTTGAAAATAAAGCATGTTTATCTTACCGTGGCATTTTCTCTCTAATCCTCTCACTTTTGTTTTCTTCTTATCTTCACGTGAAATCAGAGACTGGCATTTTCTATCTAGACTACTTTTTTGTCCACGTATTCTATCTCTGCTACCTACCCCCTTCCCCAAACGCAACACATGCTTTATCATAAAAAAAAAATTTCCAACCTAAGCCCCTTTTAACTTTTCTGAGTTTTTTTTCATAATTTTTATATTAACTATCAATTATGGTGACTCACTTTGTTTAAAAATAAGAAACATGATAGAAAAATTTATTTAAATTATGTAAATAATTGATTAGTCACACTAATTGGCATAATTTCTTTGTAGTTTTAAGGGATGTTTTTGTCATTACATTCCTCCCTTCTTAAAAAATTCAATCCTCTGAATTTAAATATGTACAAATGATATGTCTCACTATCATGAACATGATCACTATCCAAACTACAAATTGAAATTTTGGTGAAGGCCCGAAGCGATGCTGACGTGCAAATCGTTCGTCTGACTTAGGTATAGGGGCAAAAGACTAACCGAACTGTCTAGTAGCTGGTTCCCTTCAAAGTTTCCCTCAGGAGAGCTGGAGCTCGAGTGCGAGTTCTATCGGGTAAAGCCAATGATTAGAGGCATCAGGGGCGCAATGCCCTCGACCTATTCTCAAACTTTAAATAGGTAGGATGGCACAGCTGCTCGCCGAGCCGCGCCACGAAATCGAGAGCTCAAAGTGGGACATTTTTGGTAAGCAAAATTGGTGATGTGGGATGAACCAAAAGCCAGGTTACAGTGCCCAACTGTACGCTAACCTAGATCCCACAAAGGGTGTTGGTCGATTAAGACAGCAGGACAGTCGTCATGGAAGTCGAAATCTGCTAAGGAGTGTGTAACAACTCACTTGCCGAATCAACTAGCCCTAAAAATGGATGGCGCTGAAGCGCGCGACCTATACTCGGCCGTCGCTGCAAAACCTCAGGTACGAGCCTGGACGGAGCGGTTGTCAGTGCAAATCTTAGTGGTAGTAGCAAATATTCAAATGAGAACTTTGAAGGCCGAAGAGGGGAAAGGTTCCATGTGAACAGCACTTGCACATGGGTTAGTCGATCTTAAGAGACGGGGGAAGCCCGTCTGATAGCATGCGACACGCGCACTTCGAAAGGAAATTGGGTTAAAATTCCTAAATCGGGACACGGTGGCTGATGGCAACGTTAGGGAGTCCGAAGACGTCGGGGTAAAGGTTAGCAAAAGCTCTGATAGGGACGGCGCAAGTGTTGGCAACCTCGGTCAAAGGCCCAAGGCAAGTGTTGGTGAGAGCTTTGCATGGTCCGGGCAAAGTATTGGCCAACCTCGAGCAACGCCCGTGGCAAGTGATGCAGCATTGTGGCAACTATCGGCAAAGCTCTGGCATGGTCAGGGTAAGGGTTGGCAATCTCGGGCAAAGGACGTGGCAGGTGTTTCCCAAGGTTCAGACCTGCCACGGGCGAAGTCAGGACAGGCTCGGGACAAGTCCTGGCAAAAGAGGCGCAAGGTCTGACACGTCTTGATAGGCCCTTGGCAGGTCCTGACATATCTTGGCATGTCCCGGCCAGCCCGAGGCACATCCGGATAAGTCTTGGCACGTCCGAACCTACCCTGGGCACCTCCTGGCACGTCCTGACCTACCACGGGCAAGTCTAGGCATGTCCAGGGCAAGTCCTGGCACATCCAGACCTGCCACGGGCACATCCTGGCACATCCAAGGGAAGTCCTGACATGTCCTGGTACGTCTAGACCTACCACGGGCAAGTCCAGGCATGTCCAAGGCAAGTCCAGGCAAGTCCTGGTACGTCCAGCCCTGCCCCGGGCAAGTTCGGGCACGTCCAGGTACGTCCATACCTGCCCCGGGCAAGTCCAGGCACGTCCTGATAGGTCCAGACCTACCCCGGGCAAGTCCTGGCATGTCCAAGGCAAGTCCAGGCATGTCCTGGTATGTCCAGACCTGCCGTGGGCAAGTCCTAGCATGTCCTGGTACGTCCAGACCTTATGAGTATTGGAGGGAACCAAGGTCCATCTGTTGCTCCTTGTCCCGGCTATCCTTCATCTCAGCAACCAAGGCATTTATAGCATTGCGGTTGGGGCAGTCACGAGTCCAGTGTGGACTATCGCACATGAAGTATGGCTTCGGTAGCTTTGAGGCATCATGCTTGATTGAGGGTGGTTTATCTTGTCTAGAACTCCCACCAAAGAATCTACCACCATCCTTACGATCAGAGTTCTTCTTTTGTCCTCCTTTATCTCCTCCACTGTTACCAGGATTAGGCTTTTTGGACTCGGTGGAGTAGTCGATTATGCACTCAGCAGCAGCAATTGCCTCATCTAGAGTTTGTACTTTGCATCTATCGAGTTCTACTCTTGCCCAGTCTTTAAGTCCGTCCATGAAGTAGAAAAGAGCCTCCTTGTCGGACAGGTCCTCGATCTCGAGCATGATGGTAGTAAACTCTTTGATATAGTCAGGAATACTACTAGTTTGTCTCAACCTACGAAGCTTACCTCAAGCCTTTATCTCAGCATTGTGGGGAACAAAGTGCTTGTGGAGTTCTGACTTGAACAGCTCCCATGTGTTGAGAGTGCAAATGCCCTTCTCTCGCTCAGCATGCTTTCTCCACCACCATAGTTTGGCTACTTCCAGGAGAAAAGTTGAAGCATTGTTGATTCTGATTGAGTCATTAGTGACTCCCATAACCTCAAATTATTGTTCTAAGCTAAAGAGGAAATTCTCCATAATTGTTGCACTATGAGTCCCATTGTACATTGCTGGCTTGGGTACTTTCAGACCCTGAGAAGTGGTGTTTGAAGTGCTACTACTAATAGGGCTACCTACATAATGATAAGATTCCCATTCATGCCAAATCTCATTCATTTGAGAGCATAGCCCTCGCACCTCATCCCTGAAGTATTTGTGGAGATCAACAAGATCCTAGGTAAGGGAACGAATGTCCTCCCCTAAATTACGGCCAAGTTCTATAATCATTGA
>NW_026557535.1:0-2500 GCF_029017545.1 Prosopis cineraria | reverse complement strand
GCAAGCCCCGGGCGACGGCCGCGGCCGGTGTTGGCATGGTCCGGCCGAGCGTGTGGCAAGGTCCGGGCAAAGCCCGTGGCCGGTGTTGGCATGGGACGGGCTTGGGGTGGAAGGTCTGGGAAAGCTGGGGGATAACCTCGGGCAAGCGTTGGCAAGGTCCGGGCAAAGCCCGTGGCCGGTGTTGGGAAGGTCGTTGCAATTGTTGGCAAGCCCCGGGCGACGGCCGCGGCCAGTGTTAGCATGGTCCGAGCGAGCGTGTGGCAAGGTCTGGGCAAAGCCGTGGCCAGTGTTGGCATGGTACGGGCATGGGGTGGAAGGTCTGGGAAAGCTAGGGGATAACCCCGGGCAAGCGTTGGCAAGCCCCGGGCAATGCCCGCGGCCCGTGTTGGCAAAGTCCGGGAAGAGTTGGAAGGTCCGGGCAAAACCCCGGGCTAGCGTTGGCAAGGCCCAGGCAAAGCCCGTGGCCTGTGTTGTCAAGGTCATCGCAAATGTTGGCAAGGTACGGGAAAAGCTTGGGCAAAACCTCGAGCAAGCGTGTGGCAAATGCTGGCATGGCCCGGGCAAGGAGGTGCAAGGTCCAGCACGTCCAAGGCAAGTGTGGGCACGTCCGGACCTGCCACGGGCAAGTCCGGGCACGTCCTCGTACGTCCGGCCCTGCCACGGGCAAGTCCTGGCACGTCCGGGGCAAGTCCAGGCACGTCCTGGTGCATCCAGACCTGCCACGGGCACGTCCAGGCGCGTCCCGGCACGTCCTGGCATGTCCAGACCTGCCACGGGCAAGTCCTGGCAGGTCCGGGGCAAGTCCTGGCACGTCCAGACCTGCCCGGGCAAGTCCTGGCGGTGCAAAAAGAGTCCCACCCGTACCAAAATGAAATCTACTCGTTACATTTGTGATTTCTTGGTTTTATTAACTCAAACTCATCCCCCTTGACAGTTTGGGGGTCCGGCTGCCGGAGCCGCCGCCCGTGGCGGCCGTGGAGGCCGCACTCTTCGAGCAATCAAAAAATCCAAAATTATGAAACTTGGCAGTTTCATTCTCATATCATGCCTCAGAAGCCTGCAAAAAATCGCGCGAATCGGAGGTTTTCTAGGTCCCTCAAAGGGGCATTGTCGTTTGAGCGAAAGTATGTCTGTTCGTGCCAGAGTGGAAAAAGCCCATATTGCTCTATAGGGGGGAGGCTCCAACCCCCCCTCCCAGCCAGGTGGGGCCCGACCTGGCAGCGTGGGTCCCCCATGTATTGATGGGACACCGGACCACGCGACGGCAGGCGGCGGGGTGGCAACCGTCAGCGGCAGCCGGCGGGGGGCCCTCCGGCGACTTTTCCGTGCGAACCCTCAAAATCCGAACGTGACGCTCGGCGGGTTGTGTGTGTGTGTCGAGGGTTCGTTGGGGGTCGTTTGGAGGGCATTTAGCGCGCGCACGATCCCTTGCCTTCTTCCGGCGAACCCTTTTATCGATGGTTTGGCTTTCTTTCAGGGGTTCGTCGGTTGCTGTGGGGGGGGCCGCAAAAATCGTTTCTGGAAAGATTTGGTTTTGCCCTCCCCCCTTCCCGAAGGGGGGTTGGCAAACCGCCACCCCCTCCTTCCACGCGCTTCGCGTGCGAGATTCCCCGGTCGCGCTGGTGAACAAGCTTGCTTTGTAGGCATTGGCCCATGAGGATTGGTGGTAAGAAAGAGCGAGGGATGGGCGTGCCCCGGTTTGCGAGGGAAATGATGGGCCTTTCTCGTATTTGATTCCCATTATACGCATGCGGACAGGCATGAGGGTTGCATTTCATGGGCTCCTCGATTGCTTGGTATGAGGCAAGTCGTGATGGGATTCTTTGTCGGGGGGGCACTTCGTGGAACTTGCACGCTTGGGTTTCTCCCGTCCCGAGCGAGTCCCGGAGATGCGTGCCTGGGCTCTTCCTCTGTCCTGCTGGTAGCCTTTTAGCGTGATGGGGTTTCTCGCCGGCTCGGTGCATGGCTGGCGGGCCCGTTCCCCATCGAGTTCGGATAATCCGCTCACATGCTGGCGGGCAATCAGGCGGTGCGTCCTCCCGACTATGATATGTCGCACGGGCACAACCCTCGTGTTGCTTGATAAGCTGCGTGGGGGTGGATTCTCGCGCGCAGTGGTGTCCGGGGGGGGGTGAGCGAGGGGCTGTTGTTTCTATAGTGGCGGATGATCTCGTTGCCTCGGATTTGAAGGTTTCCTCGAATGTCCCTGCTCGACGTGTTGCTCATGCTAGAGGTGCAGGGCCGGTGCCTCTCGTCCTTCCATTTGCTCGCCTCGCCTCCGGGCTGAGGGGGGGCTCGGAGTGGTTGGCGCGGGGGGGGCGTCGGTCCGCTTGAACGCGCGACGTGTTGAGGGGTGCTTGGATTGTCCGTGTTGGCTGGCTCCGTGCCCGAGCATCGAACTGCCGAACACACAATCGTTCCCTATGCCTCATCCCTTCGAAGCGTTACGCCCGGTTTTGATTCGGGGGTGGTTCTTGTGTTGCTTACCGCCGCTGCGGAA
>NW_026557534.1:0-18895 GCF_029017545.1 Prosopis cineraria | reverse complement strand
TTGAGATTTTTAATTAATATCTCCAAAACCCAATTGAATTTTAAAATATAATTTCATATATTCATTATCCTGGGCTTTAAATACATGTTGACTAATTTTCTTATACATTTTCTCAAAAGTTTAAATTTGGACCAAAATACCCTTAATACACAACTTTGCACCTTAAGCGATTTCTCACTTTTGAAGACCATGAATGCACTAAAATGGAAAATATAACATGTAAAATGGCTCTTAAATGAATATATAAAGTGTGTAAATAATGCATCTTATCACTAAGGTAGAGGCATATGGCCTTACTTTTTTTAAGGCTAGGAAGTTGTGGTTTAGAGTATTGACCATGATCTACTAATGGGATTCAGGTGTGCATGAACATTCATATATTGTTAAAGGTAGGAGTTCACCTTATGGTTGGGCCACTCCCTACCACTCTGAGAATGGTAAAGAGGCACTATCCATAGTCTAAGAGTGGTAAAGAGGTGCTAGCCCTATCTCTTCCACTGATGGTGAGCTTGGGCTAACTAGAGATGTCCTATGTATAGCCTATAGGTATGGTCAGTAGATTGGAGGTTTTGGGAGAATACTTGTGTAGCCTACTTATGCCTTGATATTATATCTTGCATCATGGTAATGACTGTATTCATACTTTTTTGTGTTTTTGATATATATTTATAATTCTTGTATTAGTGCTACTCTATTTCTTATATATAATTTTTTGTTAGCAAGTATTCAAGATTATTCTGTTACTGAGACTTTTATCTTATCTCGTTACATCATGTCTATAGGTTCTGAGGATTAAAAAAGGCTAAGAAAGGAAGTGTGAGAAGAGCAGCTATTCCTATAATAGTTTGTAATGCTACTCTTGAGTTAAATCAATGTTTATTTGTGTATAGTGTTTAAGTTTCAGTAGGGGGGTGCAAACATAGACATACATGTTTTGGTGACTTGCTTGTATCACTCTTATTATATCTTTGCTATTTATGACACTATATGCTTGTGCATGGTGGGCTTAGATGCTATTACAAGCAACATGTAAAGATAACATCTTATGGAACCTCGTCTTATAGTATGCAATGAGTTTGTGATCTTAGCCTATGATGCCTAAGTTAAAGGTATCTGTTCAAGGCTAGAGGTATTTGTTCCATAGTAAGATTTGTGTATTGTAGATGTTGAAACTTGTTCCACTAGTATGTTGAATATGCCTATGTGTACAAGATTACTTAATGTGTATTTTGTGTGAAATTTATTAATCTTGACTGAATGGTAAGGCTTGGCCCCATTTGTGCAAGTCAAGTGTATATGAGTAGAACAATGGAGACCAAATGGATAATTATGGTCTAGGGTTGGTAAGTTTCATATAAGTCCACTATGTGAAAAGGGGCATTAAGTAGTCGATTGAGCAAAGGTGTTTTGTATGTGTTTTTATGTGCCAATTAGGTGTTTCTAGTCCCTTTAGACTTGGTTCCAGGCGCCCTTCTATCAAAAGATTATGTTTTCATCTTCTAAATCAATAATGTGTCATTTATTTAAGTACTGATGATATAGCAAAATTATTGGACAAGCTAGAGTATGTGAAAAAGGATGTTTCTTACTTGGATGAAGGGAAAACAATGATGATGAGTTTACAAGAAACTCTTACTTATTCTGAGTTCCCTAATCACTATGTTTATAAACAAAATAAGTGTGATTAGAAATGAAGGAAAAAGGTTTTGCAGTTAATAGAATCACGCATGCTTCACCAATGTTAGAGCACTTACTATCTTCGTATCCTTTTCATAAAGGCAAAAGGTGCCAAAACTTTTGATGACATTAAAATTATTGAGGGCATTATATATCCAACTTTTAGATATGCATGTTTTGCTCTTGGATTGCTTAATGATGATAAGGAATATAAACTACTATAAGAGAAGCTTCACTATGGGCATCAAGAACTTTGTTAAGGAAAATGTTTGTTAATATGCTATTTTATGGTTGCTTAACTCATCCAAACTTCATTTGGAAGGAAACTTCAATAATTCTATCAAAGGATTTATTATACATACCATAATGATCCTTTGAGCTCAAGTAAATTTTGTAATATTTTTGTGTAATTAGTACTTTTAAGATCATATTTATGTCCTTGCCATAACTTGTATGTTGTTCCACATTTTAGGTGTCCATGTATTAGAATATGAGAAGGAACAAGTAGCATTAATTGAAATTAAGTCATTGTGCAACAAAATGGAAGGACTCTTTATAACATCCTCAAACTTTTTATTTGGAATTTAAGTGCAAATAAAGGGTAAAAATGGTAAAATTGAGCATTTTCTAGTTAATAGAGTTTGGGTAAATCAGGCTTGAGTGGATGGTCAAAATTGGCATACTAGCTTGCTATGCCATATGTTATGACTCACGCACCCTACACCACAATGCACGACCCTTTACTAAAATAAATTAGAGACAAGCTATGCCTGATTTCAATGAAGCAAAAGAAACAAAACATAAGAGGCTTAGAGAGGGAGCACTAGGCTACTAGGGCTTTATCATTTAGCTACTTTGGAGGCAATCTACATTAGTTTAACACTTGAATAAGCTTCATTCCCCCTCTCTCTCCCCTATATTTGAATTTATAACTTTGTTAGTTAGGTTTAGATGTTGTTTCCATCTTCTATTATGTTCTAACTAAACCCATTGTATTCTTTGAATGCTTGGGGAGTTAAATTAAGTTTCTAAACCTAGGTTTAAGGATTTTATAGTGATTTAAAGTTTTAAGCTAGTGTTTGGATGAATCCTAAGTGGAACTTTTAGTTTTGGGAGCAATATGGGTCATGATTTTGTGTTATCTAAGCCTTTGGGTGCTAGATAGGATTGAAATATATTGGGAGTATTGTTTATGCCAAAACAATTTAGGTAATATGGATACCTAAATTTAGGCTAAAGAGGTTATTTAAAGTTGTAAATTGATTATTAGTGTTTAATCTTATAGATTAAATATTGGTCAGGCTTTGTTGAGCTAGTGGAATCAAAAGAAGTTGGTAAATTGCCACAGTAACCTTTTTTGTAATAAAAGGGTTGAGGTAACCAGATAATTTAGTCCTTTTACTTATGTATTTGGATGGTTATGATTTTTGAGAAAGTATATGTGTGTGTGTGTAATCTAGTGTCAAAACTAGTAATTTAATTATATAAATGTTTGGTGTTTTAAAAATCTATGTAAAGTGGTATTAAACTATAGTATTATTTTCATGTCTAAAACCTATTCATACTCATTAGTAGATAATTGTGAAATTGGATACAAGTTTAAAATACTAGTAATCAATGTATGATCATCCCTAATGAATTTAATATGTATGAATGGTATTGTATAAGCATGATTATTGTGAGAGGTTGGGAATTCATCTTAGTGTTGTAGGGATATTTATTTGAAATTCATACGGTACACTAGCATTTTAAAGGTAGCAGTGCTTAGTTTCTTTTGTTTAGAAGTCCTAGTACAATTTTGATGATATATTTAGGCATCGAGAAGGGGGAATCTATAGTTTAAAAATAGGCAAAGGCATCTTTGACCTAGCTACCTCGCATGATTGGTGAGCTTGGAAAGTCCTATTGTGTTGTTAGCTCACATATTTAGTTAGCGAAAATAAGGAGGATATAAGGTGTAAAGTATTGATCATGCATTGTATGAATGGAATTATATAATCATGTGTATGATATGTATTCGATAAATTTGTTTTACTTGCTACTTCATACACTCATGCACTATTCTAGTATACTTGTGGATATATTAGATTATTTGGATATTAAGACATTGTCTTACCCTCATAGTTATATTTTACAATTGAAGGCTCTAATAGGGGCAAACAAAAGGAGGATACTTCCTAGAACTAAGGAGCTTGTGACTATATAGCTCTTTTCTTTGGTATTTTGTGTAATGAATTATCTATGATAATTTATACTAACTTAGAATAATGCATTGTTTTTGGATCACTTGCATGAGATTATGGTGTTTTTGGCATACTTCAGCTTAGGATGTTATAATTGTGATGAAAATGATCGTAAGAGCCTAAAATACTAATGCAAATGTCGATATTGTGGTATTTGTATATGTATGGATGGCTATTGTATGAACATGTGAAATTATTCTTATACCCCTTGATATATGTGGAATGAAGGTTTTAATGGCCAAGTTGTGGTTGAGATGTATATATGTGGAATTGTGGATTCCATTAGGTATATTGTGGTCCATTTAAGTTAGTTCAAGTAGTCTTTGGTCTATTGGCATTTGGTTTAAGAGTTTGGTCACTCTAGGGTGAGCTTTGAAAGGAAAGAAAGGTCATTTTGTGCTCGGGTGTCTGTAACATTCTAAATTGCTTAATCACATGATTAGTTGTTAACCGATAGTAAAGTAATAATTAGTGTGGGATTAGAGATTTGGATGATTAGTTGGCAATTTGACTCATTAGATGTTACATGAACAGGTACGGGTGAAAGGATTGCATTTTAGGTCAAAACAAGTGCACGTGGTGAAAATTATTCTCACTGTGCCATGCATTATGGCTTGTGCTGCATGCGCCACAGCACATAGACCAAAAAATGACCCCTTAAGTCATGAAATCTGGGTGATTTTCAGAAGAAAGAATCTAAAAACACACAAAAGAAGTGGAGAAAGAGTTAAGGTCTACTAAGACAAGTTATTTTGGAGTAGTGGAAGGTGCTTCTAATCGGTTACTTAGCAAGTAAGCTACGTATAACTCTTACCTTCCATTCTACACAAATTTCTCTGAAAATGAGTTATAGAGAAATTAAATCGGTGAACTTTTAGGGGTTTGATTCTTGCTTAATAGTAATAAAAAGGTTCTCGAGAGTTAAATTAGATCTTTACGATTGGTTTAAAGCTGAATGATAGAGCTTTAAACCCGTAGGCTTAATTTGACACTAAGAGAGAGAGATTTTAGGGTGGAAATCTAGTTTGAGTGAAACGAGACCTGTTAAGGTGATGTAAAATAGTAGTGAAGTAGTAATGAACCTATAATGGATAAATGGAAAAGAATACACGGCTAAATATAGCCATAAGCAGTGAAAATGTGTTTTTGGTCAAATTAGACCAAACGATTGAATTGTGCCACATGTGTTCAGATTGGCATATTAAGTGTGTGAGTTGAGAAAGGAAGCTTGTGATAAGCTGTTGTTGTAGTTGAAATCTACAGGTAACCTTTCTAGTGATAAAAGGGTTGAGGTAATCTAATAACGTCCTTTATTTGACTATTTATAGTAATTGTGTGTGAGTATACTATGCAGTACATAAAAGTATTTTGAACTGAACATGCTTTATAGCATTATGTAAATGTTGCATGAAAATGGCTTTTGAGTAAAGGCATGAGTAAGGAAAATGCGATTTCATATAGTATGTGTGTGTATATATATATATATATATGTTAAGTGTGAGAAATATATAGAGTGGTGATTTGAAACCTATGTGATTTAAAAAGCATGATTATAGGGTTATGAGTTCACTTGAATAGAGAGGCTGTGATAAGACCATATGACATATTCTCCTTAGTACCCGACAAGGTGTGGTGTTGGAGAATTATAACTCCTTAGTGCCTTTTGAGGTCGGTGTTAGAGAAGATCTCCTTAGTACTTATTGAAATGTAGTGTTGGAGATATGGGACTCCTTAGTGTCTTTGTGATATGGTGTTAGATTCAATGACAACCCATTATGTGTATTGGGAGAAACTATAGTTCGTATGTGCGTTAAGACATCTTTGGCCGGATGATTCTACCACTGTAGGTGAGCTCAAGGCCAATGAGAGTGTACATTAGTCTAAGGTGAGCTTTTGCTTTTGTGTCGGGATGATTTAGAGATTCAGTTAGTAGTGGTCATGCTCTATGATGCTATGAGATATTGTGAGGTTATACAGAATGTTATATATGAGAAAGTGGTGAAATATAGAACACTAATGTAACTTAAGTGAATATGTGATATATCTTATGTTAATGAGGTTTTAAATGGTATCATATGCTTTACTTCCATATTGTTGCATGTGATAGTTAATAGAAGTAAGTTATTCTATTACTAAGATTTTTATCTCACCCCCGTAGTTATATGTTTACAGGACCAGACAGTGATTAAGGCAAGGGAAGAGAGTCTGGACCAATTTGAGTTGTGAAACCATGTATACTCTGAGTCTGCATAATGAACTGAACTAAGAATTTATGTATATATGTGTATATGAGTTGCCATAGGGTTGCATGCATGTTTTCAGTAGTGGAATTGTGAAATTATAGCTCGATTGTATATATTTGTGATGAAATGAATTAAGAGCTATGATTTGAGTATGGTTATGTTGAAATTGTTGAGATTGTTGGTGAATCTTAAGCTTAAGTGAGAAATTATAATGAAATGAGTAATTTAGGGCTAAGATTATAGTGTGAATGTTAATATATGTTTTTAGGATGAGAAATAGGCTAAATAGCCTATGTTGTGCCAAGTATAAGAAAAGTGTGTAAATATGTAAAATGTGAAAATTGGCCATAGAAGAGTCAAATTTCAATGTATGAGTATGTTTATGATATACTATGGTCAATTAAGTGTATTAAGTCCTTTTGGACTTGATTCAAGGCCTTGTGTGGTCTAATGAGATAAAAAGATCAATTTGAGTACTTGGGTATGTAAAATTTTTAGAAAAAGTAACTTTTTACACCCCGAGTGTCCAAATTTTGATTGAACTATTATATCATCTCTAAACCTATCTCATTAGCTAGATTACGAGTTAAGCTTTATGTGGGCACTTGAATCACTCTAATCGGATGTCATATGTAAATATAGCGCACGCCGAAAGTTCATCATTTTGTTGTCAAAATGATAATAAAAATTCGAACAGGCGCGTCGCAGTGTATAGTGTCACATGCTATAGCACATGACACAAAATAGGTTGAGTGTATGGCTTTGTGCCACATACTACGGTGCTCATACTAGACGCCACAGTGTACTGACCAAATCCCATCTTTATTTTGTGATGAAAATACATGTAATTGAAATGGGTCATAGGATATGTCCACAATGCATTAGAGAAATGTATGATTTTACTTCCACTGTGTATTTCTCTGATTGCAATGTCATTTGATTGGTTTCGTAAAATGAGTCTTGGGCCCAAGCTTTTCAAACAAAAAATTTGATTATTGATCAGTAGTGAGTGATGTGGTAACACCATAATCTTCTCCTATATCTGGAGGATTTAGGAGGAGTTTACAATTGTACTAATTAATTAAAGTTCATTTTGTATGAAATTTTATTTGTAGTTGATTTATTCTTTCAAGTATTGTAAAGTTTGTAATATGTTAAACTTTTAATTTGAGAAACTAATCACTAATTAGAAATGAACTATTGATTAGTGGATTAATTATGGTTTTGGATGGTAAATTAGTGTTTTGACTAATTGGGGCGTTGAATAAATAGGAACGGATGATGGAACAGCGATTTGAAGTGGAGCATATGAGTAGTAATGAGATTTTGCTCACTATACCACATGCCACAGCATGTGCTGCATACGCCGTGGCATATGGCACAAAATTTGGATAAATAGGATATGGATCAATATGTGAGGTAAAGAGGAAAAAGAAAAAAAACTCTCACGAGAGAGGAGGAGGGAGATCTATACTATTAGGGCATGTGAGTTTTAGGTACCAAGAGATATTTTTGACTTGACGCTTGTTGAGTAAGTTTTGTACCACCCTATGCTCTTATTCTACCTTAATTTCTTAGTTTGAAATATAGAAAAATTGAATCGGGAAGCTTTAAGGGTTAAATTCTAAGTAGAAGTTGTGAAAGGACTTTTGGGTGTAAAACTAAGGTTTTGTGACTGGTTTGAGAAATAGTAATTGAACTTTTGGTTTATAGGCTCAAATTGACCTAAATTGAGCAATTAAAAAAGGTAGAAATACTTGTGTTATTGAGAACTGTTTTAGTCATTTTGATAGCCTAAGAGTTTGTGATTAGGGTGAATGGATTATGATGAGTCTAAAAAGTATAGGTGAAGGAATTGTGAGTGCTAAGTATGATAACTTAGCCACATTTAATGTTTTTATTTGACTTTAGAAGTTAAAAAAGGGCATTTGTTTATGTAGATTGAGTATTTGGAAGATTACTGATGAAATCTACAAATTTCAAGTGATTCAGTGCAAACAGTAACCCTTGGTAAAAAAGGCATGAGGTAACTCAATAAACCCTTAGCTTGTATAATTATTTACTAATTATTTAAGTAAATTATTTGTATTATGATTTCTAAATTGATAGAGTAGCCTTATTGTGAAAAGTGGTGAATGTAATGCATGGGACAAATAGTGCATGAGTTAGTATGTGATAGTAATGCTTGTGATGCATGAGATGTGTGTGATAGTGATGCCTAAGTGCATGTGTTTTATGCATATATGTATGCATGAGAAAGTAATACACTAGTCTCAAGTAAAGGCTCATAGCCCTACTTTGTGTAAGGCTAGGAAATCTAGGTCCAAAGTGTTACTTATGATCTACTAGTGAAACTCAAGAAGAGTACATGAGCATTCATATATGATTAGAGGTAGGAGTTCACCTTATGGAGTTGTGTAGCCTATATTCCCAACTTATGTGATGCATATGCCCTATGATCTATAGCTAATGAGCATGGTTGGCCTACTCATTATCACTATGTGAGTAATTGGTAGGGAGGGAATTTATTTAATGGTCCACTAATTGGTTAAGGGGAATCCATAATCTAGAGATGGTTAAGAGGTTTTGGCCCTCCTTCTTCCACTAATGGTGAGCTTGGATTGACCAGAGAGGTCCTATGTATAGCCTATGGGTTTGGTTGGGAGATCTTGAGGATATTAGTGAAACATGCTCATTCATTTTATCTGTGAATTACATATCACTAATACTTAATGTCCTCACTGAAATTACCATTTAAAGCATATGAAAACCATCCTAGAATATCCGAGTTGTTAAAAACAGTACACATTGAAAAATACTTAAACCCTAAGCAAGAAAGCTTCAAAAGCAATTTATTCTTAACAAAAACAAAATTCAGACAACATGTGAGTTGTGAGCCACAACATATGCCATATGCCTCATAGCATGTTAACACATATGCCTGTGTAACATCATGAATTTCTTAATCTCATAATTAGCTCTTAATTAGGGGTAAAGTGGTAGTTAGTAAAGGATTAGAGATTTAGATGATAGATTAATGATTTTTGTTCTTTGGATATTGAATGGGTAGATATAGGTGAGAGGATTGCATTATAGGTTGAAGCTAGTACGCATGGTGAGAATTCTTCTCACTATGCCATGCACCGCGGCTAATACTTCATGCACTGCGGTGTATAGACTAGAAAATGACCCCTTAGGTCATGAAATTTCATGAATTTTATAATTGAAACACACAAAAGAGAGAAGAGAAGAGTGAAGAGTGTACTAGGGCAAGCTATTTGAGAGTCTTCAAGCAGCGTGGCGCATGGACCAGAAAATGACCCCTTAAGTCATGAAATTTCATGAATTTCAAAAGGGAGAAAATTGAAACACATGAAAGAGAGAAGAGAAGAGTGTAGGGTGTGCTAAGGCAAGCTATTTTGAAGTTGTAGAAGGCACTTATGATCAATAATTTATTAGGTGAGCTACGTATATTCCTTACCTTCCATTCTACCCAAATTTTTATGAATATGAGTTATAGAGAAATTGCATCGATGAAATTTTAAGGGTTTTATTCTTACCCAATAATAATAAAAAGGTTTTCAAGAGTTAAATTAGAGCTTTACAACTAGTTTAGAGTTAAATAATAGAGCTTTGAACCCGTAAGCTCAATTTGGCCTTAATTCAATGAGATTTTAGGGTGAAAATCTTGTTTAACTGAAATGAGACCAGTTGAGGTAATGCAAAGTGGTAATAGAGTAGTAATAGACCTAGAACAAATAAATAGAAAAGAATAGATGGCCAAAATATAGCTATAAGTAGTAATTATGCACGTTTGGTCAAAATAGATCAATTGACTAAATTGTGCCAATTGTGTTTAGATTGGCAAATTGTGTGTGTGAGTTGAGAAAGGAAGCTTGTGACAAACTGTAATGGTAGTTGAAATCCATGGGTAACCTTTCTAGTGACAGAAGGGTTAAGGTAACTGAATAACTTTCTCTATTTAACTATTTGTTGTAACTATGTATGGGTATGCTATGTATTATATGAAATTGTTTTGAACTAAGCATATTTTGTAACATTGAATGTTTATTGTATAAAAAGGAATTTTGGTTAAACAAGGGATGAAATTTATGTAATTTGATATAGAAATGTGTATATGTATATGTCTGAGTAAAGTGGTGATTGAGAATCTATGATTGGTTTAGAAAGCATGATCATAAGGCTGGGAGTTCACCTGTGCAGAGTGTGGTAATAAGATCATATGGCATATTCTCCTTAATGCTTGACAGGGTATGGTGTTGGAGAATTATACCTCCTTAGTACCTTTTAAGGTATGGTATTGGAGATGATCTCCTTAATGCCTATTAAGATGTGGTGTTGAAGATTTAGACACCTTAGTGTCTATGTGATATAGTTTTAGAGTCAACGACACCCTATTGTGTGTATTGCTAAAATCATAGTCCGAAAGTAAGATAGAATACCTTTAGTTAGGTGATTTTGTAATGTCCACCTTGACATTACCAAAATTCACCACAATCACAATAAAATCATAATTAGGAACAAGGATTTGCTCCTAATCTCACCTTATATATATAAGGGTTAAAACTAATAATCTTTTAAAAATAATTATAGAATATTTGGGATCCCATAAAAACCCTTTAAATTGATAGTTTGAGCTCAAACTTAATGATTTATAAAGGTATTAGAAGCATGAAAAAGTTTTAGGAAGCAAACCACTTCAAAACAAGGCCAAAAATGTCATTTTCAGTGTTTTGGTCCATGCGCTGCGGCTCATGGTCCATGTGCCATAGCATGTGGCACAGAATGCCAAATTTTCTCATTATACCGTGCGCCGCAACACACGTGTCCATGACAGTAATGCTGTCATGACAGCTTTTCTGGACAAACTTCAAACGCGCGCCATTTTCACATCTGATGTCCGATTGAAGTAATTCAAGTGCCCACGCGAAGCTTATTCAATTAGCTAACTAATGGTATAAGTTTTATTATGATCCAACACTGTATAAGAATTTTAGACACTCGGATGTAAAAGTCAGTTTTCCAAAGAAATTTTCAACCATCCAAGTAACCAAAACTCATAACTTATACCATTAACCCATTGTGAGGCTTGAACCAAGTCCAATAGATCAAAATACACTTGAGTGACCAATCAAACACACAAAAAACATACCAAACACAAAATTTGGCCACTCAATGGCCATTTCACCCAATATGACTAAAATACATAATTAATACTACAAGCACTATTTGGCCTCTATTGCCACATAATACACTACCAATACATTGTCACCACATAGATAAAACATTCCTTGCACTTGTATTAGTATTTTAGCCCATCACCACAATCATTACCACATATTCCTTGCACTTGTACATATACACCACGACATAGTATGAAACAAGTGCAACCAATCAAAATGATATGCATTCCTAGTTGGCAACATATAATATCATATAACCAGTTTATGTACACCACTCAAATCCAAATTGGACATTACTATTCAATGTAGCAAATCTATAAATCCTTGCCCGATTCCTTCCCTTGCTCAGTCTCAACTATAGAACCTATAAAATGATAACCACGGGGTGAGATAAAAATGTCAATAACTAAGATAATCTACATTATTGATTAACAAGCTAAGTTATAAACAAGTATTAAAATAAGTAACATAATCACATCATATAATATCACCACAAATTTGCATGCATGATCCCTAACCATCCGATCCTTCAATACTCCCGACCGAACCAATAGGTTATTTCACAGAACCAAACCACATGTATGGTCCCCAAGCTCACTATCCATGATAGGATTACCCGGCCAAGGTGTCCTAAACCACTTCTGGACTACTGTTTCCTCCTATTACAAGTAATTAGGGTGTCATTACTCCAACATCGCATCCTATGGATGCTAAGGAGCATAGTCTCCAACTCCGCACCCTTTTGGGTACTAAAGAGAGTAAGTCTCCAACACCGCACCCATTTTCAGGCACTAAGGAGAGTAAGTGCTGCACCTGGTGTCTCGAGGTACCAACAATGATATATGGACTTAATCTTCACTATCTCCACTAGGGTGACCTCCCACCCTCTAATATGCCACATTTCACTACATATCTCCACTTGACCATGCATAAAAACCTTCTAAACAAGTATAACAAAATCTTACCATTTACTTCAAAAATATAGAATTTTACAAGCCAATACTCCACTTTTCTAAAATAGTTAACCTTTAAAGAATTTATGCATATATACTCAACAAATCATAAAAAAGAAACTTAAGAATAACTTATATAGGGTAATAAATAATGCAAATTATCTAGTTACCTCAACCCTTTTGTACTAAAGGGTTATCCATGGTACTAAATTTTTTCTTGTGTCAAGGTAAGTCTTCCCATACCACAATCTATAACAACAAGTACTATATCGTAATTTTTAATTAACACAAGCACCATTAGCTAATAACAACCTCCCATTTCTCCCACTTCTCACTTAAATTCTCAACAAATAGGCTTGTTAAGATTACAATTTGTTCATACAATCCCTTTAAGCCTCCTTTTACTCTATCACAACATAAAACTCAATATCTCAACTTATCACACTTCAACACCCTATGATCAAGTTGGGGCTTGATCTAAAATTCACCAAACAAGAAAGTAACTTCTTATTACCACATATCCAAGATCAATAAACCTAAATTAAACCTTTAGAGTCAATAGAAACCTTTAAAACATTGACTCATGGCGTAATCCCATCACACCAAATTCTCATTCTTTCAAATCCCATAGAAAATGAGATGAAAAGGTAGAGGAGAAGGGTAGAAATTTACTCAAGAGTCTGAAGGATCAAATCATCTTCAAAATACTCCCAAATTGATGCCCTAGTAGTGCCCAAAGTTTCCCCCTTCGTGCTCTAGGTTTTCCACCCCAAAATCTATCAATTTCTGATAATTCCCAAAATTTTAAGTTGCTTGTTGTATGCAAGCTATGGCTCATGATGCAGCGAGCAACAACTTGATTTTGCTCCCCTCAATGCCTCCCAACTTGATCCAACTTTCATCCTATCTCAATTTAGAGCCAAATATGACTCAAAAAATCCAATTAGCCACCCAAAAACATAATTAAATAAATTAATCATATTTTTAACTAATTTATCCCTTAATTAATCCATTTTTCCATATTTAAGTTTTAGGATGTTACAAATTCTACCATTAAAGGTGAGCTCAAGGCTAATGAGATTGTGTATTGGTTAAGGTGAGCTTATAGTTTTGAGCCAGGGTGATTTGCAGGTTCAGCCGGTAGTGATCATGCTATGAGTGGAAAAGTGATGATTATAGTAGCAAAAGTGATGAAATAACTGATAAAAAAGATGGGATGATTCATATGGATGATTTGAAATGAAATATGTGATATATGTTATGTTTAAATATATATTATGCTATGCTTTCATATAGTTGTATGCGACAATTGTCAGTAGTGAGTTATTTTGTTACTAAGATTATTATCTTACCCCTTTGGTTACATTTTTATCGGACAAAGTAGTGATCAGAGTAAAGGAAAAGAGTCTGGATTAGCTTAGAGTTGTTGAAGCCGTGTGAACTCAGAGTATGGTGTAATGAAATGAAAACTTGAGTATATATGTATATATGAGTTACCATAGGACTGCATGCATGATTTGAATGGTTATGAGTTATAGAAAGTGTAATGAATGTTGTGAGTTTTAGTAAATCTTAGCCCATGTGTGAAATTATGATGAAATGAGTATTTAGGGCTAAGACTGAGTTGTGAATATGTCACACCCTAAAAATCAGGTATGACCGGCACGGGATATGAGCACAAAACTTATATCCCTTAAGCCGTGATCAAAGAAACTCTGAAATTAATACGTTAAACACACTAATAGAGTAATTATAAATTATTACAATATTAAATTAGATATTTAATTTTAAAAAAATGTAAGGATCCTACCTGTAGTCTACGTGGAGCATCTAAGGCCAAATGCCAACGTAGGTATAAAGTTCAAATTTTTCATCAATTTAGGATTTGACAAAAAATTCTTCTGCTTCAATTTAGCAACAAAACTCCTCAGTGAATCTCTCAAGTCACGAGTTCAACTATACCATTTGAGACCAAAATATCTTTTCTAGTGAATAACGTCCTAACAATAAATAATAGAACATAAATAAAATGAAAAGTTTGAAATAGTTATGTAAGTTAAATAGAAAAAGTTTTCATAAAAATTTTATAAACTTTATAATAAAATCTCTCTATAAATTTTAAATAAAATCTCAAATCATTAAACTATCATAAAAAGTGATAATATCACTTGATTTCAAGAAAGCATATAAATGAAATCAATATTTATAAACAAATTACTAAATAAAAACCAATAGAATATGAAATCATCAAACGATTGGATTCATAAATATCGGACTTATTAGAACAATTAATAAACTTAGACACACAATCCATAAAGGTAAATAACCAAACGTGGCTTATGCCACGAAAATAAACATAGACACACAGTCCATAAAGGTAGTAACTAAATATAGTCGAAGCCATGAAACAAATGTGGACACACAGTCACGAGGGTAATACTAGTCAAATGCAGCTTGAAGCACGAAACAAACATGAGTATGATGCTTACGAATAACCATCCCTCCATTTCACGTGCGTTGGCCATCGCACGGGGCTAGCACCTCTTATAAACACTCTGCTAGCTAGGTGTACCATGGCGTGCCAAGAGCTAACGAAACTACTGTTAGCAAATGGTGTTCTATATAAAGTCCTTTTCAAATTCAATTTCAAATATGCGAGAAATTGATCATTATTCAATCAAATTTTCCTTTTCAATGTCAAACTTGCATGAATCATTTTTCCATAGCAATTCAATAATTTCAAAAATAAAATCCCACAATTAGAATTCAAACTTGTATTTACTGATTAACCAAAATGATCAATTCTGGTAAAATAATTTCATGAAATAAAGTAATTTAATTAACAAAATATCTCATAATCACATTGTTGTCATAACAAAGAATTTACATAAAAATGTAATATTTGAATAAAAGAGATTTTAATAAAATAACAGTTGGGATGCTATCCACTTACTGTAGAATCTTCAAAACTCAAAATTCATTTCTTAAAACTCCAATCAAGCCACCTTCCTTACAATTACCCTATAAAGTAAAATAAGATTTTATAAACTTTACTTTTGAATCAACAAATCTCTTTAAAGGGAATCCATTCAACAAACAAAATAAAAATAACTTTGAAATTTTAGCAATAAAATTTATGTAAAAGTTTTCCTTAGGCTTTTTACCAAACATCTAATGTATGACATTCCAAACCATTGAATAAATATATAACCTTTAACTCTCTTGACTTACCATTTCCAAACACCCCCTAAGTATGTCTTCTAAATTGATAATATACCTTGTACACTCTTCAACCTTATAATTCTCAATAATTCCAGGACTTAGATAAACTCTCAATAATGCTTTAGCAATATCAACCTAATTACTGAAGTAACATTTCTCTTTGGTGCATTGTTTCCAACCATACAATTAAAATTTTCTAACCTATCATATTTTATCCAACACTTTATTAATAACCATTCTATCCTCAAGAATTTAAAGTCACATACAAATTCATAATAATTAAATTCCTTTAATTTGTAACCTACAAGCTAAATTCATGGATCAATAACACTCAAACTAAATATATCTATCACAATAACCAATTAAATTTCATAAATCTAAGATATTCAAGCAAAACTCTCCTAGAGGCATTTTATCGAACACTTATCATCAATTAATTCTCAGATTAACACCAAACCTCTTCCCCTTAAATCTCATCTCCTACAAATCTTGAAATTGGTATTGAACTTAATTAGTCAACCAATTTTGATTTTTTTAACATAAAAAAATCAATTGGACCTTGAAGCAAAATTAAATCTAATTCCTCTTCTTCAACATAAACACAAGTGCATTTATCTACCAAAAATCACACTCCTAAAACTAAATTTTTAGCTTGTTTAAATCCCATTACTCCTCCTACTTACGCATAGCAATAATAAAAAATAAGTCACAACTCAGCCACATAACACACTCACATATTCAGTAAGAAAAATAAGACCCTAATGCCTATCTCAATCAGTGAAATCAGCAACAAGATGAGGAAGTTAACTAAGAAAAATAGAAGATGAAACTGATGTACCCATGGCTACCCACCCTTGAACACAGTGACGGTATGAACCAAGAAGACAAGAAGAAACAAGGAAAGCCATCGCACGGTCAAGGAAAAGTAAAGGAGGAAGAAGATCTCAAACCCACAACAGTACTCGTAATAGTAGTAGACCACCAAAGGGGAAGAAGGACGAGCTCCACCCACTATCACCTAGACGATGCCAAAAAAGGGAGAAGAAGGAATCAATGATGAAGCCTAAGCAACGAGCAAGTAGGTCGACTTGAATAGCCTTCTTGCAGCAGTAAACTCCAGTGATCTGAACACAATAGCTAAGGAGGAAGAAGAAGAGCCAAAGACCAAGCACACTTCATCAACAATGAGTAGAAATCGACAGCAACTAAAGATAGGGCAAATGAGAAACAATGCCATTTCATGACAGATCCTCAATGGAGAAGAAATAAGCAAGCTTAACGGTGGTGAGGGGAAGAAATAAAGGTCAACGATGAGGAGATGAGCAGAGAATGAACAAAATGACTTTCGATAGTTCTGGACTTTTTGAAAATGCCAACAGAGAAGGGAAAACAAATGAGGCATGCGTGCTTACTGACGAAGAGAGAATATAAATATGAATTTTTAAAAATTATAAAAATTACAAAAGAAGGCCCAAAATTTCTTCTAATAACATAAAAGACATGGACATTTGGTAGTTTTTCTACAATCTTAGACTAAGTGAAATTAATCTATTTAAAATAATTTTAAATATTAGACCTTCAAGTAAGCTATTAGTATAAGTTTTACTAACTCACCCCTCTCCATTTGCCATAATACTAATTTAAATAAATATAAATTAGGAGGATTTTTTTAAGGTCATTATAGAATATGTAAAGTAGTAAATTTGTGATGATATGTGGTGAGAAATGGCCAAGTGGGACAAATTGTATTTAGTGGTGGATTTCGTGAATTTTCGTGAAATGTAAAATAAGCTGTTTTATTCCCAAATCTTGAGATATGTAACATCCCAAATTTCTAATCCTGTGTTAATGACTGATTAGGGATGAATTAGTGATTTAATGTAAGGATTAGAGTTCTGAGTAGTAAAGTGATATATTGACTCACTGGAGTGTTATATAAACAGATATGTGTAGAAGAGCGGGGTCCTAAAGCAGAGCGTGTGAGCATAGTGAGGATTTTCCTCACTGTGCCACGAGCCGTGATGGGTGGCAGATGCATCGTGGCATATGGAGAGCAGAAAATTAGTTTAATAGGAACATGTCCAGCTCGAAAAATAGAAGGGAGAAACGTGGAAGGAGAGGTCTGGAATGGAGAAGAGCTAAGGTTGTGCTAGGGCAGGGCAAGTTAAATCAAAAGCAAGGATGGTGTTTCTGACTCATTACTTATCGAGTAAGTCACGTACCACCTTAAACTCTGACTCTACCTTATTTTCTCTTAGTTTTAATCAATGAGAAAGTGAATTTAGAGTTTTAAGGAGTTGATTTCTTTACCCGATAGTAAAAAAAGGTCCTCTGGAGTTAAACAAATGCTTTGTAACTGGTTTAAGTTAAAACGATAAAGTTTTAAAGCTTTAGGCAAGAATTGCCCTAATTTAGAGAGAGAGTAGTGAGAGAAAAATTTCTAGACAATGTTAAAGCTTAAGATAAGGGATGATTGGTGGTAATGTGCATATTCGAGTATGAAATGTGGATTTGATAGCAATTAAGTGTTTAATTGCGATAATTGGCACTTTTGGTCAATGGAGGAATTGACCCTGAAATGCCAATTCTGCTTAGATTCTAGTGTGTGACACACGAATTACGAGAGATAAGTTTGAATAGGTTGAAATTACACGAGTAACCCTTTCTAACGAACAGAAGAAGGGTTGAGGTAACTATATAGTTTATTATGTTTATTAACTATTATAACTGTTGTAGAGGTAAATGTCTAATGTCAAATTATAAATCTATTAGTTTAGCATGAACTTTGTATTGTAGAATGAATTTAAAAAGTTATTGATTTTCATGAAGTATATATATATAATGCAGTGGAAAAGTGTATAAGTAGTAAAAGTTGTGAAGGAGCATGATCATAGGGGGTGGGAGTTCACCCAGGATATATGGGGTGTGTGTGTGTGGATAATTTGAGTGAAAAATCTATATGGTTAGGCTAGCACCATGAGACATCTGGTGCAGTATTTTACTAGCTGTTACCGAGGTAATCGATACAGCATCTTATAGGACTGATTACCATAGGACATCTGAGCCAATCTGGCAACTCCCTAGTGCCCGTTAGGGGTGTAGTTAGGGAATCAACAACACCTCTATCACAAGTGTGTGAAGAGAAAAACCATAGTCTGTAGGTGGATTAGATTACCTTTAGCCAGGTGTTTCTACCACCGAAGTGAGCTCGGGCGAACAAATGCTTGATCCAAAAGAGCTTATGGTTTCACGTCAGGGAGCTAGCTTGGAGGATTGGTGGATAGTTGATCATGCTATGGTGTAAAAGTGTTTGAAATGTGATTTTATATATGGAAAAGATAATTTAGTATTGA
>NW_026557533.1:0-18900 GCF_029017545.1 Prosopis cineraria | reverse complement strand
TGATCATGTAATGACTCCATAATGAAAAAACATACTGCATTCCATATCGATAATTAAAAAAGCCTGTAATTGAATACATACATTTTTTAGAATTAAAAAATGACACCAAGGCAACCAACGTTGCCATTATTTCATTGCAATTATGTTTGAAAAAACTATGAACATCCTTGCAAATTAATGCAAATCAATATATTAGCACCACACGTATAATACAAATACTCAATTTGATACAATGATATAAATTTCATTTCATGTACCGCTTAAGATATGCATCATTTTCATACTTGCAGCATGGTTCATGCATTAATTGGGAAAGCAATTTGATGATTTCAAACAAAAAATATCACCCTATAAACAACATTAGTTGTTTTTGAGAAATGATGATTATATTGTTATGGTTTAAAAGTATCTAAAACTCTTCTATACTTCTCACCCTAAGGCTCCGCTTGATTGATGGAATAATTTTGATTAAATTAAAATTAAAATTAAAATAAAATTGAGTTATAAAAATATATTTGGTATAGAGATGAAGTCCTTATGTAATTTTAATAATATATATATGTAAAATAAGAAAAAAACAAAATGTCCCTTCAACAAAAATAAAATTTTTTGTTTTGAATCACATAATAATGTGAGAGAGAGAGGACGAAACAAAAGTAAAAATACTTTTGCTCTCTTGTACTGAAAAAGCTAAACTTAGCACATTAGAGAGAGAAATAGAAAGAATGGAACCATTCACGAGGGTAATAGTAAAATAAATAATAGATTCTGTAAACAATAATATGATTTTATAAAAATGAGGATGGAAATAGATTTGAGGAATTTTAATGGAATTAAGATTCTTAAAAATTTTAAATATGTCATGCTTGGCATACATAACTGAGTATTTTAATTTTAATTTTAATTTTAATTCTTTATTTATAATTTTTAAATATTAAATTGGGCCTAAAAAGAGTAGTACATAGGTGTTTGTGTGAAAAAAATATTTTGACAAGTATAATTTAACATGATGTGATATGCGCTTTCACTCGTTTATCGTGATAGCAAATGAAAATGATTGAATACAAAAAGGCCACCTATTTTCAAAACGATCCATTGCAAAATGTTACATCACATAAATGTTTGTAAAATTATTATTTTTTATCAAAAAAAAATCCCCATTGAATGTTTGCAAAATTAATAATTCATTTCGTTAGTTTTGTTTTTATGAAATGAAGAGATAAAAACAATAAAAAAGCAAAACAACAAAATTTGTAAATAAGTTCTTCTCATTAGTGATTTGAATTTTATCCACCAATTATATTAAAATAAAACAAATATTAAAAAAACATTGCACTCAGTGAAATGATTCCAAAATTAATGAGCCTCATGCAAATCTAATTATATTTTCATCTATAAATATCAATTTTTATTTTACTAATTCGAATGTAAGTAAATGGCCATAAAAATTTATTGATTAAAATAAGCTTTCGATGATCGGTGAGCTGACGAAGTTTTATCCTTGATAATTTTAAAATGAAGAAAAATTAAAAATTATTCCAATCAACGAAATTACTCTAAAAACAATTCACCTGATACAAATTATTAGTGCTTCCCAAAATTTTCAAACATAAAATTTCAGAGAAAGAACAATATACAATCAGTTTGACCTGTTTAAAGAATATTTCAAACAATATAAATTTAAAGTTGTACCGAGTAAGTTACAATCTCCATAAGTTTTGTGCTATATAATGTCCCTCACACGTGAGTTTCAGCTTTAAACTCCGTATCCTCTGGACATCGCTGTGTGATGCTAATCATGCATTTATTATAGGAGAACAAAGGATTTGAATTCCAACAAGATATCTTGGAGTAATAACTCAAAACTCCAAGAAATGTCCGTCAAAGAATCCAAAATCAAAAAATGCAGGAAAAACACAACCTCAATGATGTGAACCTTGCAGCCAAAATCTACAGCTAAGATCTTTTAAACATCATAAAATTGGGGATTACACACATTTGTCCAAAACAATCTAAACGATGTGAACCAAGAAGCAAAAATCTATATCTAATATGAAGGATATCAAAAGATTTTCCGAATTATGAGACTAACAGACCAAACACAGATATAGACCGTGCACCACCTGCTTGACAAAAGATGACAACAAACCAAATCAAATCTTACCTAGTCGAACAAAATGGTTAGCCACAAGTCTATTCGTTTCATATGTGTCATTAAACATGTTTAACAAAATATAGATATTTTTATGATCATGACATGCATGTTATGTTATACCCTTAATTAGCTAATGTGTAGCAGTTAAATACTTAACTATAATAGACGAAAATGATGACATGATAAAAGAAGGCAAGGGGAAAAAATGATAGAAGTTAATATGAAATATGAAAGGCTCAACAGAAATGACACATGACATTAGACATGTTAATGACCTAATAATGTAAATATAAGGACTTTACTTGCGACATGGCAGAATGATCACAGCCACTAGAGACCTATGTTGATGAAGAAGAAGAGCCAATTGAAGATTTCATCATCCAACTTTCTCTATTCCGTCCATATCTTCACATTGATCAGACCCAACCCCCAGAAACACTCAATTTCAGACCTCCAATGGTGAGGACGATCACATATAAAAGAAAAGAAAAGCAACCATAGGAAGAAATGAAGGTTTAGTGCAAAATGCTCACAAGGAAGAGGCATGGAGAGGAGAGGGATGAAGCCGCTATCAAGGTTGACTGAGCACGATGCCAATCAAAGAACCCAATGGCAAATGAAAACAAAGGAGAAGTAGGCGAGACTTGTAAGATCGACGGAGGTAGCGAAGAAAATAGATTAGTGAGAGAGGAGGAAGGTCGAGGTTCCTTAAAATGGAGGAATAAAGATTTGCTTCATTAACCTCCACAAGGAAGAACGATCTCAGAGAAACTCTAGGGTTTAGATCTCCATCCCTTGGCTTTGCTTCTTGAGAAATAGAGTAAAGAATGAATAAATGAATTGGGTGGGCGATCAAAGAGGGAAATTTGAACCCGAAAGAATGCTTATGGAACACGCTACCAGTAAAACTAGAAGACAAAGGAACATTATTAATGCACTAGAGAACTTGCACTGCGACAAACATTGTTTAAGTACCATCCACTTGAACATCCCAAATTAATATAATTATTAGATATTGGATAGATGTTTAAATATTATTCACCTAAACATCCCAAATTAATATAGATATTATATAGATTAGATGTGCTTTGATTTCATGCATCATGAAACATCTACTTGAGATAATTTCAACTTAAGAGTCTTCGGCCAAAAAATGTATACTCCGTCCGGTGCCTATTAGGTTTGTCTAGTTTTTTCAATGTTCTAGAATATGAGAAACTTTTGCATGGATCAATCTATCAAGTTATCCATGCTCTATTCAATAAAATTATACAAATTCAATTAAATAAAATTTTGCATCTTATTTTTTGAATAAAGAGCCTCTTTAATTTTCTTTTCCTTTTTCTCATATCATCAATAATAATAAAATCAATTTATATATATTTACAGCCATATGACATGAAATATTTTTATTTGAATAAAATATGAATAATGTGGTGACCCGTGTGCATGTAAGAATTTCCTGTTGGTTTCATTCTTTGACACAACATCTCTCAAAGTACGGGGAGAATTTGAATTTCAATATAGGACTGGTGTAATATGGAATTCTTTCAAACCAGGCCAATGAATTTTGGAAATTCCCTATGGGATCAATCCACTAAAGTGAAAATACATTTTTAAGAGAAATGACCATAATGCCCTTTTATATATATATATATATATATATTAAAAATCCAGATCATTGGAACTCACCACCGACAACCAGGGTGCACTGAAAACATACTAACCACTAAACCAATTGTGCTTATTGATTGTATAATGCCAAATATAATATATAACATAAATCAAACTTCCAAACCAGAGCTAAGTAAACTTATTAATAATGTTACTTATTATTTATTAATAGTATTTGTTAATTTACTATCATTAAAGAAACTTGTTGAAAGTACTTTCTACATAATCAATCCTTGTGACTTGTTAAAATTCTAATTCAACTTGTTAATTGATTCACTAATATTACTTATTAATTCACTAGCAAAATCTATTATTACTACCTTTCACATATTCAATGCAGATGACCCTAATTTAACTCATTAATTCACCAATGAAATTTGTTAACAACACCTTATACATATTCAAGCTTGATGATTTATTAACACCCTAAGTTAACTTGCTAATTCACTTGTGTTACTTGTTAACTTATTAGTGAAATTTGTTGACAATATATTATACATATTTGATCCTAGTATCTTCTTGACTCCCCAACTTATAACTTATTTGACTAAAACCTTAGGGAAACCAGTCATGAAAGATTGCTTTTTTTTTTTTTTGTGGAATGAAAACTGGAAACTTTCTATTCAGCGAAAAGGAACGAATACAAAAAAGAAACCAGTCATGAAAGATTGCTTTTTTTTTTTTTGGTTGAATGAAAACTGGAAACTTTCTATTCAGCGAAAAGGAACGAATACAAAAAAGAAAGTACAAGAAAATTCTTTCACCATACTCCAACTTGAGAGAATGTAAAAAATAATGAACCGTGGGAAGAGTAGTTTGGGCAGCTGTGCTGGGTTGAATCATGTTATATTGGACCATATTGTATTGGATAGCTAAGATGCCTTCTTTTTTTTTTAATTTTTCTTGGTATAAAAGAGGGCTAAGCCCAATTACGTAAAAGTAACATTACATCATCCCAAATTATCTTGTAGAACCCGGGCCCTAAGATACTCAGTAACATTGTCGTTCAAAGCTGAGGAACGAAACCCAGCCTTCTCAAGCCCGTCTGCATGCAACCTCATTCAGAATTCGTGGAACCACTGAATCCTAACATCCTTTTGAAAAGGAATGAATCTGCCCATCGCCATAACAATGGTATTGCTATTGCCCATAAAAATTAATTTAATTAATAAAGATTTGATCCATAATTTATAAGTTCATGGGATTGAATTCCGTTGTTGGTGAGGATTTTATTGATAGATAATCTATAAGCACTATTTAATCTTGGAGTTTTAACTCTAGTGAGCTCTTGAGACATTTCATTACCAAAAAAAAGGTTACTCCTTTGATTTTATTCATTAGTCACCTTCAATATATTTTACCGAAACTAAGAACAACATTAAAACTTATTAAATTTATTAAATTTAATAAGTTCTTAACTTTATCTCTACTAATATATATTTTAATAATATATTTTTTCTCTTTCAATATTTAATGGAGGGTAAAAAAAATATGATAAGAATTTGATAAATAATTTATAAATATGATAAACCAGAGGAATATGTTGTTATTCTTAGTGGGCTATAAATTGCGACATGAGCCCGGGATCTTTTTTAACTGCTTAAATCATAACGATAACAGTATTATCAGTTTGAAAGCCCAAGCTTCAACTATGGTAATTGAAATATCCAAGTCCGTCTTTGATTTCAATAAAACAAGTGAGACGCGTGTACACGCTTAAGTTAGAAATTGGAAAAATGGACAGATTTGCTGGAAGATATGGGAAAGGAGAATGGTACATACAAGTGACACGTCATCTCTCTCTTTCTCTCTCACCATGTGGCACATCAAGTCCAACTGGAATGCTATACAGATACAAGAACACCATTCATTTTTGGACTTATAAATCTACTTTAATTTTAGTCAAATGTTTCATACACTCGAAATCGAAAGAACACTTGACAAATATATGATTACAGGCTAAAGCCAGCTATAAACAAATGTACGCGCAGGTCAACGTCGACATCATTTTCAATTAAATTTAGATTACGCAAACTGAAACATTTGAAAAGCAAACAGCCTCATTAATTAATAATATTCCATAAAGTGCTTATATCTTAAATGGATAATGAATTTTTCAGTTTCGAATTTCCTCAATTATCAATTTGACTCTTTAAATTTAATGTCATTAATTTAGTTTAATTATTAATTTAATTTTTATTATTTTTTAAAAAATAACACTACTGTTAAAATGTGCTTATATGAATAATGAAATATTAATGATAGCCAATAAGCCATATAGATTAATATAAAAAAGGTGTGTAATTATTTAAGTAGAAAAATATTGAATCAAAAATTTTAAAAAGCAAGAATAAATGCAGCGTGAGAGAAATTATATTGATACAAAGTAAACTAATTTAAGAGTTAATTTATTTTTATTTATTATATATACAAGCTAAGTTATCAATATACTTTATATATTAAAATATTAATTTAAAAGTTAATTTGTATTTTAAAATTTAAAGGACTAAAAGTTTAAGAAATAATTTAATTAATGATTTAAGAAAATATAAGGAATCAAATTGATAAAACTAAATTTAAGAGACCAAAACAATTACTAAGTTCAACTTGATGAACTAAAAATTTTATTATTCCTACCTTAAAAATAACATATTGTCTAGGATGTAATGTTGAATTTAATCAATTGAAATACAAGGTACAAAAAACATATATATTATGCGACACGAGCCCGGGATTAAATCATAACGATAATAGTATTATTCAGTTTGAAAGCCAAGCCTCAACTATGGTAATTGAAAATATCCAATAGTCTCTGTTTGATTTTCAATAAAACAAGTGAGACACGTGTACACGCTTAAGGTGGAAATTGGAAAATGGACCGAGTGGAAGATATGGAAAATGAGAATGGTACATACAAGTGACACGTCATCACTCTCTTTCTCTCTCACCCATGTGCACGTCAAGTGCAACTGGAATGTTGTGAACACTATTCATTTTTGGACTTATAAATCCACTTGAATTTAGTCAAAGGTTTCATACACTCGAAATCGAAAGAACAGTCGAACAAATATATTGTCACAGGCCAGCCTTAAACAAATGTACGTGCAGATCAAGGTTGACATCATTTTCAATTAATTTAGATTACGCAACATTTGAAAAATAAACAGCCTCAATTAATTGATAATATTCTATAAATTGCTTATATCTTAGATGGATAATGAATTTTTTCAGTTCCTCAAATTTCCTCAATTATCAATTTGATTCTTTAAATTTAATCTTCATTAATTTAGTTTTTAAAGTTTGTTCTAATTATCAATTTGATTCTCATTATTTTTTTTGAATAACACTACTGTTAAAATGTGGTTATACGAATATGAAATATTAATGATAGCCAATAAGCCATATAGATTAATAAAAAAAATAGAGGTGTAATTATTTAAGTAAAAAAAATATTAACTCAAAAATTAAAAAAAAACAAGAATAAAATGCCGCTAAGAAATTACATTAATACAAATTAAATTAATTTAAAAATTAATTTGTTCTCATTTAGCTATATATACAAGCTAAGTTATTAATATACTTTACATGTTAAGATAATTAATTTAAAAGTTAATTTGTATTTTAAAAATTAAAAAAACTAAAAGTTTAAGAAATAATTTAATTCAATGATTTTAAAAAACGTAAGAATCAAATCGATAAAAACTAAATTTAAAAGACCAAAACAATTATTAAGTCAAACTTGATGAACTAAAAGTTTCATTATTCCTACCTTAAAAAATAAACTATTTTCTAGGATGTAATATTAATTTAACCCATGAAATATACGGTACAAAAAATATATATACATCTAAGTCATTTAAAATTTCAATCAATCACTCAAACATTTTTTTTTTTACATTTCATTATTGATATTTCTATAATTCTTATATATTATCTCCCTCTATTATTCCCGTCTCTCATCAATTAAAAAATATAGATAACTCATTATTTTTAACTTTATATTTTCATTTTGAATTCAATTCATCCCTTTTATTCATTTCAAGATTTTTAAACACCCAAATAAAAAAATTTAAATACATGAATTTTGAATGTAAGATTTAAAATTTAAATCTAAATTAAAAAGTACCAATTCAAACGCTACTCTTAGAGTACGTGAAGAATAATGTGAAAGAGCAAGAAAAATGGAAGTTCAATGGCCATAGTACATATAAATTACACGCAGCTTAAATACATTGACATTGAAATTGCCACTAAAACTTAAAATTAAGCTAAAGCATGGCGTTCTACCAGCAAGAATATTGTATGTGTGTGTGTGTGTGTGTTTCTTTAACACAATGAAGATGACACACAAGAGGGATCGATACAATGAATCATGACGAACAAGAAGTGGAGCAGGAAATAGCCATGAAATTGAAGATTGCAGAAAGAAATATACGAAGCTTGATGCTGCCCTCTCCTAGGGGGGCCACACGACCACTTCTTCTTCTTCGTCTTCTGCTCATCCGCAAAACCTCTCAACCTTGTATCCGCCATTGATAATGCTCTCATCACACTATTTTCTCACACACACACACGAATATATAATGGCGCGGCTTGTGTGTGTCTGGGACTGGAGGGGGTGTATAAGAGAGAAATTAAAAGCTTGAAGGAGGGTCCCTTATGGTTGACAATTTACACACACTCAGAAACCCTCCTTGTGGTTGACAATTACACACACTCAGAAACCCTCCTTGTGGTTGACAATTTACAACACTCAGAAACCCTCCTTATGGTTGACAATTACACACACCAGAAACCCCTCCTTGTGGTTGACAATTTACACACACTCAGAAAATGACTGTACGTACATGGAATATTGGAATGCACATGCTTCACCAGGCCTTTTTTGAGGTATAATTTAACCTCTCGACACAGACACAGTGACACAGACACTAACACTAACACTAAAATACACTTTTACTTCTTTAATTTTACAAAAAGTTTTATAATGTATTTGGATATTTAAAAAATATTGTTTTCATTGAACCTTAGTTTTAATATCATAAATAAGGAAAGATTTTATTTAATAAAAAAAATTAATAGAATTTAATGTCATTTAAAGATAACTGGTCTAATATGTGTTGAACTTTAAAATTAGTAAGAACCTCTATAAATTTTAAGCCTTACTCTATGAGATTCTTTTTAAGTTAAGAATTTGACTCTCTTTTTTTATAAAAAAAAATTCCTTTAGCTTATTTTGTCTAAAGAGAAGCTTTTTAATTGGATTTATCTCCAAGGCATATTAATTTAGTTTCTATAACTTCTCCATAGTTTCTATGATTTTCTTTGTACTAGTGCAGCTTGATTATACCGGTATAGTGCTCAATTTCCTTAACTTTTGCTCTTGTGCCAATATAGCTCCCTTATTTCTATATAATTTCAGTTATATTGGTACAAAGACTCTTATATAGCTAGTGTTATAGTGCATTATTTCTCAAATATTTTCCTCATACCAATATAAGTCACTCTTGTTCCTCTATGCTACACCTTGAATCATTGTTCTGGAACAATGTCCTTTATTTGGGTATAGTTGCTTGTTCAAGTATAACCATCTTTAATCCCAAATAATTGTATCTCCAATCATCATCTTTTATGAAGATTTATCCCAATATTTCTTTTATTCTAAAACAAAATCTCAACACCATTTCTCAGTTTGTTCTTGTTTATACGGGTATAATAATGTTTATTTTGATATAAATATAAAGAAATATGCTATGTTTCTCATTCCAAGTTTCTTGAGATTTGATCCTCACTTGTTACTCAATCTTTTCATATTTAAGTGTTGTATTAACTTTTTTACCTATCTAGAAACCTTTGAAACACAATCTCAAGTAAAATTAAACACTTATCAATTCTTACATGATCCTTTATACTCATATAGCATTTGGCTCTATCGGTATTAACCTTTTCTATGTTTGTCAGAACATTAAATGCATATAGTCGTTAATTTTCTTATTTGCCTTAAGCACGCAACTTCATTGAAAAGTACTATGCCATCGTCTCATTCTGAAGAAACTCATGAGGAAAGAAGATGAAAAGTCCGCTAACTAATTAAATGTGTTTAACAGATTATTAATGGTTATCAACTATAAATAGACACATTTATGAAAAACGAAAGAAGAAAAGACAAGAAAAAATTTATTATGCGATCATTAACATTTATTGTCTTACATACCTTTTGTGATACTCCCTTCATTTCAAATTGTAAAAAAATTTTATATAAAAAGCTTACGTACTAGTTAAAATCTCACTCTTAAATTATATAAAATAAATCCTAAATTTTTAAATTCATAGCAAATTAAACCCTACTATTATTTTTTTTAAAGTTGTTGTTGTTCACTGTATTGTTCACCATGGGCCTAGTTAATTAGTGTTACAAACCCTAAACTATTATGTGAATAGTATCTTAGACCCTAAACTTTAACAATTTCAATCAAATTATCCTCATTGTTTATATATGGAATGTTAACTATTATATAGATCAAATTAATTTTAGCATGGTTCGCTGTGGTAAATGTATTGTTGGTTATGGTGAACAACCAATAATTTTATGAAATGACATTTTTTATCCTTTTGTACAATTTTTTCAAACAATTGGTACCTCATGCTTTTGTATACTCTATAATTCTAATTTAATATTATTTTAAATAATATTTATTTATTTAATGGTGAAAACTTGAGATCCCATTTAAAAAGAAGTTTAAGTATAATAGGATTTATAAATGATTAATGCAAAAGTCAACGATTTCATCAACAAATTTAAAATCTAAAGTAGCTGATTAATTAAAATTCTCTTATATTTAAACTTATTTTCAATGTGATCTAAAGTTTTCACCATTAAATAAAAAAAATTATTCAAAATAAGACTAAATCACATATTAATTTAGGCTAATATGAGCCTATATCCCTAAGACTCAACTATTAAACTTTAGACCAGCTGCAAAATCTTAATTTCAAACTCAAAAGCCCTTTCCCAATCTTTTTCTCAAATTTTAACCCATTAAAATACCTCAATACAATTTCTCTATAATCCCAACCGAGAGAGATTAGGATAGATAAAAACAAAGTATAAGGTGGTACGAAACTTATTCGAAAAGTCATTGGTTGGAGTCAACTCCTAAACTTTCAAAAATCGAAGTCGTAGCACAGTTGACCTCTTCTCACCTTATTGGTGTTTCTTTTCCTTCTTCCCTTTTTTGTTTCACGAGTTGATTACGTCAGATTTATCCAAATTCTTTACAATGGCACAGTGAGAAACTTCTCACTACTACTCACGCACTTCATTCTAAATCATTTCACCACTCCATTGAATTCATACACCAGCCCCAAAAATACCAAACATCAATACCATTCAAAATCATAATTAATCTACTAATACTAATTTATCTCTAATTATCAATTAATTTCTTGAATTAAAGTTCAGGATATTACATAACAAGGGTGTTTAGATATTTTTTTGAAAAATCATGATTTTAGATTTATAATTTATTTTGACATGAATAAGGTGTGTTTGAATTAAAAATTGTAAACCTTTAATACTCATTCCAATTTTAAGTATGCAATTATGTTAAATACTTGTTAGGAGAGTTTTGTTGCTAATGTGATATTACTCAAATCAACCCATGAATAATGGGTAATTGTCAAAAAAAAGTTTCAAAATTAAAATTAGAATAAACTGAAATTTGTAAACTAAAAATTGAGGTAAAAATCAGTTACAATAAATGATTTTATGTTTAAATACATTTTTAATAAAAATTCAATTTCATAATAATTCAAAAACATGTTTAAATATAAAATGAATGAAAATAAAATAAATTTTATTATATATATAATTTTCTATCATTAAAAATGTTTATTAAAACTAAAAATAAAAATAAAAAATATATTTAAAATATTATTGAAAATATAATTATAGTTAAATTATTTTTTCACACAAGAGAAAAATAATTTTTCATTATAAAAAACCATTCATTTACTAACATAAAAAATTAGGAAACAAAATCTTATCTTATAGATTATATATCAAAATTCATATATGCAATTTTAAAAAGTCACGCTTGGCAACTGCCATCAATTTTTTTAATAAAAAAAAAATGGCGGAGCACACACCTGTCGTCTGACGAGCAACAAGAACGACCAGTGATGAGATGAGAGAGAGAGAGAGAAGGATGAGGACTTGAGGCTAGGGTTAAAAAAACAGGCGAGCTCGATTTATACAGACATGAACTTTTAAACTCAGTTTTTATTTTTTATCATTTTTTTAGGCATGATTTTATTTAAAGGGCTCAGAATCAAACCCACAAACTATGTTTTGAAAAAATTTAAAAAAAATTAAACACTATAAATTAATTAAAATATTTTAAAATTAAAAAAATTAAAATCCTTATAATCTTTTAAAAATTAAATAACATGCATTTAAAAGTCTAGTAATAAAATTTAAATTTCAGTTAAAAAATAGTTTATTTTTCATAAATACACAAACATAATAATTATAGAAAAATAAAAAATATTAAAAATTTTATACTATACATTGATATTTATTAAATTATTTTTAGAATAAATTAAAATTAATAATAATATAAAACTTGTAGGATCAGGGCTTTAGGTGAGCAGGTCCTTGACTGCAAATGCATATTCTACTAAAAAAATTAATAATAATATAATAAGGCTTGAAGGATCGCTTAGGTCCGAACCTTTTTTTATAAGGCTTATTAGGGCGAGGCTCTTAAGTTTGGTTACTAAAAAAAATTCATTTTTAAAGTTTGAGTCCTTATTTAAACAAAACCTCTAAACCCAACTTTTATTTCCAACTTTACCTGAGACAAAGTGACTCAAGCGAGCCAAGGAGAGAGGGCAAGTGGGTTTTTTTTGGGTAAAAAGAGGGCATATTACGAATATTATAATTTATGACTATTCATAACTCCATAACTTGTTAGGATTTCATCTCACAATTAATATCATTTACCTTACAGTAAGGGTAAGCAAAATCAAATAGAAACCGAAAATCGAACTAAATCGAATTGAATTTTATCTATTTAATTCGGTTTATTTAATTTTTAGTTTGATTTGGTTTTTTTATTTTAAATATTTTGGTTGATCAGTTCGATTCGGTTAGTAAAATTTAAAATCGAATAGACCGAACCGATCAAATTAAATATAATTTATTTAATTTATAAATTATATTTAATTTATAAATTATTTATTTTATTTTTTATTTTAATAAAGAATAAAAAATAATAACATCACTTGAAATCCTATTTCGGTTAGTCACTCTCAACCCTATTTTTTATAAATTATTTATTTAATTATCCATACTTTTATAATATTTGGGCTTTATGTTATATGAGTGTAATTAAAATGTGCTCATATTGAAAAAAATTGAATAAAAAAAGGCCCAATTTTATAGTGTTGTTTGTTTTAATATTTAAAAAAATGGACTCAATTTCAATAGCCTAATATAAAACTAAAAATTAAATTAACCGATCGAACTTAATTATCAAATTTCGGTTTGGTCTTTGTTCAGTTTGATTCGGTTTTTATTTTTAGTGTTATTCGATCGATCGGTTCTACATGTTTGGAACTGAATTGAACCGAACCGACCAATACTCACCCCTACCTTATAGCTCTTAAATTGGCAACTTTTTAATATAATATAGAATAATTTTCTTATTTATGAAATTGCTACCATCATGTAGGGTTGGAGGTTTATATAAAGAGAGAGTATGCGCCACACATTTGTGATGCTCAAGTAAATAATTATTACTCCTTCTTTCTTTTTCAATTCTCTCTTGAATTCTTCATTCTTTGTATTTTGGTTATTCACTAATAATTTTCTACAAACAACGCTTCAAGATTCTTAATGAGCTTTTTAGACCCCAACTGAAATTAGGCCACTCAAACCTCAATTTAAAATCTTATCCAAACATACTCAGAAAATTTTTTTGATATATTTTCATAAAATTGTGGTTTTGCTTAATCTTCAATTTTGCTTATCAGTTATATTCAAAATAAATTTTATCAACCAATTATCACAAAACATAATCAATTATACTTAAAATCGATCATATAAATTAATTTTATATAAAATCAAGGTTATCAAATGTTAATCCAAACATACCCTAAGAAATTGGAACTGCGTTTGACACACACATTGGGGGGACGTTTAGGGTTACATATTGTCTTGGCCTCCATATATTTTGATGGAACCATGTTACCGATAGAGTCAATATTCTTGTACACCAAACATGATTTTTCATGACTTTGTCGGACCCAGGACTTGAGATTTTTTTTTTTTTTGGTATTATTAAGAAATATAGAAAGGTTCAGTTGGTACATCAAATGAAATTAAGTGCTAAAATGAATAATAGTACAGCGAGGAAAAAATAACTAGCGTTAAGCATTTATCGAAATAACGTAAAAATATACATATTCTAGGAGAAAAGGATGTAGAATCTGGTACATCAGACATCAGTACATGGAAAACTTCTGCGCTAATTGAAATTATATCACACCATACCCCTAAACTTGATTGAAAAGTTATAGATAGATGATAATTGATTTAGAGCCATTCATAAGGGTAGCCCTAGAAGAAAACATAGCCCAAACATGTCGAAATATCAACTAAACAAACCTAGCAAACAAAATCCAAAATCAAAAAGACAAACCGACAAATTTGTAGATAAAATCTCATTGTCAATATGAAAATTTTGTTAATAAATAATCTGTAAGTATTTTTATAAACATTTTTTAAATTCAAAAAGCATGTCCAAACCTTAATAAATTCTTAGAATTCAACTCAGATTCAACTCACCTAATTCGGTGCTATGAAGAACAGCCGAAGGAAGTGGAGTGTTTTGAACCCAGCTAATTGCCATTGGGAACACCTCGTTAGACTTCGTACTTATTCCCTATAGTGTAGGGAAAACGTGTATATTTTAAAATAAACATGCTAAAATATTCTTCAAAAAATGAAAATAAAATACAAGTCATTTAAAATTTAAATGTGAATGTGAATAATTTAACTAAAACTAAATACTTTTTTAAATAAGTTGAGAAGGTTTTCTTTTTGGCCAAATACAAGTCGAGAATTCAAACGTGTTCGAACTTCAAAATTCAAACGTTCTGGAATTGTCTCTATTTATACAAATGTAGGACACTCAAGAAAAAACATTCCCTCAGCAACTTAAGGCTCTTTTATGTTACCGTTGTTATAACCAATGTAGAGCACTCAAGAAAAACGATTCATGCGCCAACGACCAAAACATTCAAGAACGCAATAACAAGAATCCTTAGATCATGTTGGGTTCAAGCCAACAGGGTGCAGAATGGCTAAATATAGAAAGGACCCTTCTAAACATCAATTATACTTTTTATTAAATTATTATTAATATCTAACAGTTTTTCATTATATTTTTTAAGTACAAACATGATCATTTCTCATTCATTATCACTTTGTCAATTTTATTCTATACATAAGATAGTTTGACTCAGGTCTTTCAGCTCAAAATCACCAACCTTACCTTTGGCACCTTTCCGTGATGCGGATTAGGACTGAACTTGAATACAGAATATCAAGATCAAGACGTTGCATTTATTTAGGATCGGTCTTGTGAACAAGAAATAGTGACCTAATCAACTACAGATGCAGATATTTATAAGTCCTGAGGTTGAATCCTTAAGAGCAACAATCTAGTATAATAACCTAAGCACGGTCATAATATCTAATCCATTCTTGTAAAACTAAGCAAAAATTCAGACCTATTCTATGTGAGGGTGATAGCTGCAAGGAAGAATATTTTTATGTCATATTCCCTTATTAGATTATTACATCAAACGGCAAACACTCTAGCTAAGCCTCCTCATAAATCTAGATTTTGCTTAACTCAAGAAAAATTTAAAAACTGTCAAGATACTTAACTCTACGTTTGAGAGTGAGTGTTAGAGGCTGTTAGAAAGTAATTGTGTTCTGTTACCTCAGTCACAACTATCCTAATTCCTAAGGCTGTCCAATGTTGCATAAATATATATTGTACAACCTCACTCAAGTAATATGATTCATTCTTCTCTCTTTTCATCTTTACGCTCTTAACAGCTCCTTTCAATGAAATTTAAAAGCTTAATACACTTCCCTTGGAAGTGAGGTTTTTATTAGATTTGCATGGGAATCCATGACATTAAGATTGAGTTCTCCAAATACATGACATGATCATTGAATCTCAATGCCTTGCAATACAAAAAGACAAACTAAACATTTTCACGAGCAACTCAATTATTATTGCATCATAAAAAATGTTGCTAACTCAGGAACATTTTTGTAGAGAAAACTGAATCGAAAATGTGAAATTTGTGTCAGGGAAATGTATTTAAAAGGTTACATATATTTATAGTCAAAATACTTGAGTTAACTAAAGGTCACTCCCTTGCCTCTTATAACCTCACCGATTTTGAAGATTTTGTCTGATTCGTCCCTATTTTCAAGTATTTGAATTGATGCCTCAGGACTCACTACAAGCACCATTCCTATGCCCATATTAAACGTTCGCCTCATCTCGCTGTCTTCTATATTCCCAGCCTAATAATGTAAGAAATCAACAAAACATAAATTATCTCCAAACCAACAAAATCATTTTAATGAAAATATAATTAAAGAAGTTTTACCTTCTGAAGCCATTTGAACACTGGAAGAACTTCCCATGAGTCCTTGTATATATTGGCACCAAGACCTTCAGGAAACACCCTAGGAATGTTATCTGTGAAGCCACCACCAGTAATGTGAGCAATTCCCTTAACCCCCCCTGCTAACTAAGTCAAGAACCTGAAATTAAGAAACAATGCTCAGTTGTGAATAAAAATGTTTTCAAGAACTGAAAAAATAATCAAGCATCATCATCAGTCACAAAGATAATGACCTTTTAACATAAATAACAGTTGGGGCCATCAAAGCTTCAGCTATTGAAACATTTGCACCAGGAAGCTGATCTTGCAAAGAAAGACCACTTTGAGCAAGCACCTGTAAAGATATATATATATATATATTATTAATCATTATCATCAATATATGTAAAGAATAAAACAAATTGCAAAATCAAATGGATTCTTCATCTATACCTCCGTACAAGAGAAAAACCATTAGAATGTACTCCACTAGATGGAAGACCAATGAGAACATCACCCAGCAACTATGTTCTTCCCATTGATCACAGAGTCCTTTTTCACAATGCCAACTGCGCAGCCACTAAGATCATACTCGCCTTTTTTATAGAGACCAGGCATCTCTGCAGTCTGAAAAGCTGTGAAATTAAGCTTTTTCCATCGTAAAAGTGTCAAGAATTTTGGCATATAATATGTTAGATACAAGAGTGTGAGTGTTGAGCATATGAAAGAAGACCGATTTATAACCTCAAACAGTTTCAAATGTAGCAATATATTCATAAGATTATCTTTCTGACATAAAATTGGCAGCTCAACAAATTACAACAATAGTTAACCGTTAAAAATGGGATAACTATCAGAAAATTGTGTCATTTTCCTAAACACTGTATCAACTTGTTATCATACACCAAAACATATAAACAACAATATATAAAGGATTTATTTAAATGAGTCGAGATTACAGAATCAAGACTACATCTAATTCCAGAACTAGTGACTGCTCACCATTTAGACACAAACTGGAGATTTATACTTTGTCAGGAAAACAATGCTTTAACAATAAATGCTTTAGTCTTTTCAAGAGGCCTAAATTTCTTTTATCAGATAATGGCTTTGCAGGATTAATGTTCAATGAATTAAATTCCTGTTACAAATAATAAAATATAAATTATAAATTTTAATACCTCTCCTCCCAAGAGCACGCAGTCAGATTGCTGGCAACCATCAACAATTCCTTTTATCACCTGAATTATTGGAAGAAAAAAAATTATATGTTATTCTGTTGAGAAATCAATAGTTAGTAGCCGTTCCTGGTACATGAAGAAACTTTACGGTGAATTTCATGCGACTCTATGCCTCTATGCACATTTGTTACTACCTTTTCAGCAACATCGACATCAAGGTGGCCTGTGGCAAAGTAATCAAGAAAAATAGCGGCTTTGCACCAGAAGTAACAATGTCATTGACGCTCATTGCAACCTATAATGAAGAGGGTAGTCAATAATAGACAAGCATTTAACCAAGAAATGGGGGGGGAAAAAAAGAGAATCCAGTAGTCTACCAAATCAATACCAATGGTATCATGAATTCCAGTTTCAAAAAGCAAGCATCACTTTAGTGCCCACACCATCGGTACCAGCAACAAGATATGAATCACCTATCCAAAACAAAATGATTAGTCTTATTTATCAAAACCTATTAGAAGGATAAATCCATTGTTGAAAGAGAAAATACCAAGAGGGAAGAGACCACCAAAGCCTCCCATTCCAGGTGCCATTTTTGCTATTCTTCGGACAAGTTCTGAACCAGCATCAATATCAACGCCAGCATCCTTATATGTAAGACCTTGGTATTGTTCAAAACACCTGCTACAACACTGTTCCTCAACACAGGTTTTAGGCGACTGCAAGAACCAATTGATCTAATTCTCAATTCTCGTCAATTCCATTGTGGCTACTTATGCATTGACAGCTCCCACTGTGCTTGTTAGACCGTGCTCTGATAGCAACACCAGCAAAGCAACACGAAAGCTCTGCGCAAGCTCCGATACTCATAGCTGTTATGAGGAACTTGTATAGTTAAAAAAAAGTAGAAGAAAGACTAATAGGATTGCTGAAACTGAAAGAAATTACTGCAAACTGATAACTGGAGAGAAAGCTGAAACCGAAAGAGAAAGTGTAAAGATGAAGAGGATGAACAAAAATATCGCACCGTATCAGAAATTGAAGGCTTCAAGCCTAAACCAGAAGAGGAAATTGAAGGCTTGTTGCTTCCAAGTCCCAGAATATCGGCAGTATGAGAAATCTGTGCGTAATTTATAAGCTAAAATATAAACACTACTTTACATAAGTTTACTTTTTCTTTATGCACTTTAATCTTTT